>NC_091951.1:255041101-255308601 GCF_031021105.1 Erythrolamprus reginae
ATGAAAGAAAGAAGCCTGAAACAAGAGAACAGCTCATTTCTCTTTTTTTCTACAGCTTTCCATGCTGCTTCAGTAACTGAAAATATGAAGCATGTTGGACTGGAGGAATGGCTGGAATTATTGCCTGGACTACTAGCTCTCTGCATCTATCATATTGTGATTTTCGGGATTTATGATCTATGATAAATAATGCAATCCATAAATATGAGTGTGAGACACCCTCTTGTGAATTCCCCATTCCCCCTCACATACCACCCTCTAACAATGCCAAAGATGATTGACACCACTGAAAAACACTTCGCACCCAATGTGCTCTGCAGAGGACCTGTTGATGATGCTGAAAAATGCATGGTTAGGCTTCATAGCCCCTTTACTAACTAAACTTCCAGGTTGTATAAATATATTCTACTAGCTATATACCTATGCTCTGCTACAGAACTATGTGATCGGGCTTGAAAAGTCTACGGAAACACGAGTCTACGGAGAGGGGTGGCATACAAATCTAATAAATAAATAAAATAAATAAATAAATAAAATCGACACAGCTTGAAAATTAATGAATGGTTATAATCAAGCTCTCCAGTTCCCGTTTCTCCTCAGGCTTGCTCCACAGTATCAAATCCTATCCAGTACTTTTCCTAATTCTTGCCCCACAAAATCTCCCCTATCCTATGCTCTTCTCTCCCTCAGCCTTGCCCCACAGAAGGCACTTTTATCCTACTTTCTTCTTTCCCTCAGCCTTGCCCCACAAAAGCCTCCCTATCCCATCCCCTGCTTGCTGCTGCGAAAGTAAAACTGAACCTGAAACTCCTCTCCTCTGCTTGTGTTTTGCATTTGCAACGGATTTCTTTTCAGATGGGTAGGGGGAGTAGAACTCCTTAGCCCTCACTCTAAACTGTAAAATGGGGTAGAAGCAGGGGTGGGCAGCAGGCAGGACGGGGTGGAACACAGTTCCACAGGCAGAAATGAAGATGCATGTGCAGCTCCAGCTGATCAGTTTGCTATTACTTCCTGGATTACTGGTCTCGGCTCAGCTCTCCTTTTCTTCCATGCTGCTACTGCTGCATCTGTGCTTCTTGCTTTTTCCCTCTTTCCTCCTTCCTGGCCTTGGATGAGCTTCCCTCTCTCCTGCCCGGCTCCTCTCCAGCTTCACATGGCCACCTCCTGCCTGAGGTACAAGCAGAAGGCGTGGATGGAAGCGGCGCTGGCAGCATTTATGCTTCTGGCAGCACCCATTTACCATTTAGCTACCAGGCCTGAGGTGGGTAGCCTGAGGTGACCCAGGAAGGAGAGCGAGGGAAACACGAAGCAAATTGTTACCCCAGTGAATAACACTGGTAAGGTTGTAAGTCGTGACCTTAACAGTTCACTTGAACGATGATGATTGTTCAAGCCACTTCCACCTGGTCACATAGCCGGCAAGCCACTCCTACCCAGTCACATTACCATTAAGTCACACCCACAAAATAAACCACACTCACAGTGTGGCAGTAAAAATTTTGGCTGCCCATTACTGGGTAGAAGGAAGAGAACGTGATCAGAGGGTTATCCTTTTTCTATTATTGCTTGTTAACATTTTTCTTCTGGGCCACATTTACTCTGTCTACTTTTCTACTATGACTCTTTGTCTACTATGTTAGCCTTGGCAAAACTCACTCTTTTTTTTTAAGAACCCTAAGCACATAAGACTAATTTGATTATGATTACCTCCATGCAGAACTATTTCAAGGAAATATCAGCCGCTGGGATTCCAATTTTGCAATTTATTCTATTACATCAATTTGGTATAATTAACCCTCTTTAGGCAACAATGTAGGCAATGGAAAGAGCAGGACTATATTCTGCAATCAGACAAATATTCTAAATCTTTTGCATGTCTATATAAAACAGACCTCTGTTATTCCTGGCAGAAGAATAACAACTGTTGGATATTGTTATCGTTATAATAAATTACACTTGTAGGTTAGCATAACGTCTCATTATTTATAATTTTATGATTTGTATTAAATTCCCAAAGTATTTCAAATCTTTATATTGGAATAAAATTATACATTTTATTAATATTCTGGCAGTTCCTCAAGACCTAAATATCATATGCATTTGAATTATGAGCTGCCAAGAGTGGTTTACTCAGACAGGCAGTTATAGAATCAGTTAAATAAGAAATAAATATAAACCTTCTTACATGCTAAAATTAAAAATTTAATATAGGTGCCAAATATGTGTGTGATTTTCCTCCACCCCACCCTGTATGGCATTCTCCCAAAAGAAGCACCATTGGACAAGGTCTTCATGATATTTAGTGCACACCCACACTCTTTATACTTCCATAAATGACCTTTGTGATCATATTATAAGCAACTGCATTCCCTTCGCCAATGATGTAAAGCTATTCAACACCACAGGCAATATCGATACCCTATAGACCTTGACTATGTGTCAGAATGATCAAACAATTGGCAACTCCAAAGCTCAACAAAAAATGCTCTCTTACACTGGCAAAAAAAAAAGAACATAAAATAAGCTGAGCAGACACAACCTCACAGATGACCCTCACTCTGTCAAGGACCTTGGAGTACACATGTCTAATGAGCTAAGTGCTAGAGCTCATTATGACTACATTTCCAAAAAGGCATTAAGAGTTGTGAACCTAATTTTACATAGTTTCTTCTCTAGCAATATTTTACGACTAACTAGAGCATACAAAACATTTGCTAGACCAATTCTCGAGTACGGCTCATCTGTCTGGATGCACTGCATATCTGGCATAAATACAGTTGACAGAATCCAGAGATATTTCACAAGAATAGTTCTCCACTCTTCTGCTTGTGACAGAATACCTTGTGCCACCAGGCTGGAAATTTTGGGCTTTGACAACTTAGAACTTTGATGCCTTCAGTCTGATCGAAGCATAGTACACAAAATTATCTGCTACAAAGTCCTACCAGTCAATGACTACTTCAGCTTCAACCACAACAACAATAGATACAAACTGAGGGTTTGTAACTCAACAGCAGAAAATACAACTTTAGCAACAGAATGATCAATGCCTGGAATACACTACCTGACTCCCCAAACTTTAACCTTACACTGTCTGCTGTTGACCTCACCCCATTCCTAAGTGGTATATAAGGAGCATGAATAAGCATACCAAAATGCCTACCATCCCTGTCCTACTGTCTTTCTTTCTTTCTTTCTTTCTTTCTTTCTTTCTTTCTTTCTTCCTTCCTTCCTTCCTTTCTTTTTTAATTTGATTTGATTTGATTTGTATGCCACCCCTCTCCGTAGACTTGTATCCATTTCCTGTATTTAAAATCATGTTTATATTTATATCTGTTAAGCTTAGCAAATAAATAAATGAAATAAATAAAATATCCAGGCACTGACAAAACTCCCATTCCGTAAAAGATATAAAAAGAAACCACTTTTATTCCCAAGAGATTCATGGTGGCAAAAATGTTAGGAAAAAATGCAGTCCAGCTCTTGCTCAGCTCATCTTATTTTTCAGAGCGGCAAAAAGATGAAGAGAATTTTCTTCAAATATATTTTCTAAAAATGTAAGATAAAGTTAGAAAACTCTGCTTTTTTTTTTTGCCCAGTTAAAAGGACTTAGATACTCGTACAAGAAGATGAGGATTCCCTTAAAGACCGGTCCTCCTTTAAACTACTTCTGTGGCTATAACTAATCATGTAAGCACCAATATTTTGTATCCAGGTTGTCTCCATCAAGCACTGAGTTTTATTACCAAAGAAAAGTGTCTGCTTTGTATGGTAGGGGAGGGCTTTTTGCTTTAATAGAAATAAGAGCCAAGAGTATGTGCTACCCAGGAGTGTGTATTACCGCTGCTATCAGTGCGCTGCGCACACAGCTTTGGTTATCATGCGTGTACTTCCCCAGCATGTTTCTGCTTCTGCGCACACACAGGAAGCAAAAACACACCAAAATCTTGTGAGGGGATGTGCATGAGAGCCAGATTTTGGCAATTTCTTTTGCTTCTGTGCATGCGTGGAAGCAAAAAGCCAGCAAAATCTCACTCACACACGCATCCCTTCACAAGATTTTGTTTATGCACATGCGCACAAAGCAAAAAATACAAAAATATGAAGAAAAAAGATGGCAGCACCCATAGGACTGCCACCAGAGCAGTCGTGTGCAAATTGCATGATCTGGAAGCCGTTAATGCTGCACAGTTCCCTATCACACCTGTAGCAACCCACTACTGGTGCTACCTTACAAAGCTTCAAAAGGAAGGGATGGTCCTGATTTCTAAATAAACACGTACATTGACTTAGGATGTTTCATTAAAGATCCTGCCATTCATGGGCTGAAGAAGAAAACAAGTGATAAATAAAAAAGTAAGGCCATTTGGATCTAAATAGCTATAGCACAGTGATGGCGAACCTATGGCATGGGTGCCACAGATGGCACACGGAGCCATGTCTACTGGCACGCAAGCCGTTGTCCTAGCTCAGCTCCAACGTGCATGTGTGTGCCAGCCAGCTGATTTTTGACTTGCACAGAAGCTCTGGGAGGGCATTTTTGGCCTCCAGAGAGCCTCCAGGGGGGTGTGGGAGGCAGTTTTACCCTCCCTGGTTCCAGGGAAGCCTTTGGAGCCTGAGGAGGGCGAAACACAACCCTACTGGGAAACAGGCCATTTTTGGCCTCCAGAGGGCCTCTGGGGGGTGGGGGAGCTGTTTTTGCCCTCCCCAGGCATTGAATTATGGGTGTGGGCACTCGCGCGTGCGCGATAGCGCACACACATGCTTTTTCGGCACCTGAAGAAAAAAAGGTTTGCCATCACTGCTATAGCACTTACAATGCTGTCCATTGTACCATAGTGCTTTACAGCACTCTCTGAGTGGTTTATAATGTCAGCATATTGCCCACAACAATTTGGATCCTCATTTTATCGGCCTCTGAAGGATGGGAGGCTGAGTCAACTTTGAGCCCATCAAGATCAAACTCCTGGCTGTGGGCAGTCAGCCTGCAATACTGCATTCTAAGCATTGGGTCACCACAGCTCAAGGTTTCTCTGTTCAATATTTACTGTATATAATATCTGGACTAGAAAAACCCATTGCCATTACATTGCAATGAAGACAATCTTTTAACTGCTTTTATTGCTAGGAAGGGTTTTTTTTTTCCCTAACTTTTATTTCGATCCTAGATACTTGTAAGTTAAACCTATTATTCCCTATCCTGTATTCTAAAATAAAACATCTTGATATTCTTTGTGGCATCCTTTATAGCGATTGAGGAATCTATCATACCTCCTTCAGGCATCTTTTCTCAGGGTTAAAGCAGCTTGTTCAGTTTTTTCTCCCTGTATCTCTTGAGTGTTCTCATCCCTTTCCTCTGCCTAGAATTGGATAAAATACTTGACGTAAGAAGAACAAAGTAGAATTATGATTCGGGAACTATAGTCTTATTGCTGAAGCTTAAAACTGCATTTGCCTTTTTTGCAACCACTTCTGCTTACTGAGTGTTATTTAATTCCAGTCAAGTACAATTACAATAAGCATCAGATCTAGAGATTCCTCTTCTATGGTGAGGAAAGGCTGGCTTTGGATTGGCTGCATATAACCTTGTCAATTTCTCGAGATGTCAACAATCTATGTTCCTAGTTAAATGGTCTTCGGTTGGAATAGTTAACTTGTTCTCTTCGCTCTCCATGCTTACAATAAAAATGACATCTGGTCTGTTTACATATAAATACACACCCACCCACAAACAGCAAACAGAGAGAGAATCTTGTCGATTTTAAATTTTAACTCTTGGTTGACACGAGCCAAGAAATAAAGAAATAGATTCACCTCCTTTCTTTCCATTAGCTTCACTCAGAAATTCAGTGTTTCACTTTGAAAGATTCACTTTTATCATATCATATTAAATTAAAAATATATAGACTCTATTATCTCAAGATATTTCTTCCCTTCCAAAATGTTTGCTTTTCATTTACCTCTCTTAATATTACATTATCCTTTCAAGCTGGTATTTCCTTGTTTTTTGTAGTATGTTGCTTTTGGTAAACAATATCAATAATTCAAAAGGCAATTTTTTTTAAAAAAAGAAACCTGCCAAGATGAATCTATCCCAGGGATTAGAAGTATTAACATTCTTAGGAGCAGAGCTCATTATTAAAAAAAAAAAAGATGAAGAGAAAGTTGAAGAAAAAAACCTATACGTCAAGTGTCCCAGAAAGGCAGCCTTTGAAATGGGATTGTTTTGTACGGGATCTTATTAGGATTGACTTAAGCCCAGTTTGATATATTTAACATGCTGACTATTCTTCTTATTCTTTTTTGACATAGTGGATATGAATACCATTTTTATAAATACCATACCATATGAATACCATTTTTATGAATATGGCAACAGCAACGAATAGAAAAATGAGTTGACCTTATACCCAACTACAGCGGTACCTCTACTTACGAACTTAATTCATTCCGTGACCAGTTTCTTAAGTAGAAAAGTTTGTAAGAAGCAGCAATTTTCCCCATAGGAATCAACGTAAATGCAAATAATGTCTGTGATTGGGAAAACCACAGGGAGGGTGGAGGCCCTGTTTCCTTCCAGGAGATTCCTAGAGAGGCCCCATGGAGGCTTCTCCACGCCTTTTCCGGTTACAGTATCAGAGGCTCGGGTTTGTAAATAGAAAATGGTTCTTGAGAAGAGGCAAAAAAAACCCTGAACACCCAATTATTATCTAGAAAAGTTCGTAAGTAGAGACATTCTTAGGTAGAGGTACCACTGAACTATGAAGGACAAAGAAGGAAGGGAAGGAGGGGAGGGGAGGGAGGGAGGAAGGCCTTAGTGTGAAAGGGTAGAACACTGTAACATTTTCATGAAATAATTGAAACTAATGGGGTTGTTTTTCCCCTTTTTTAAAATCTACACATTAGAAATTGTAGGCTACTGCCTCCATGAGGTGAAGCCCATCAACGAATGCTGTGATTGCTATGTCAGGGACTACAATCACTGCCTTGTGGCAAAGTTGTTTGAAATGGTGGCAGCTTTCCAGGGCTAGATTGACTCTATCTATTCATGTCAGCAATTAAAAGAACTACAAATTTCATGTAGCAGGCGAGTATTGCACAAATATGTATTTTTAAAGTTCTTCTTCTTCCTTGCTTATTTGCTATTCCTGACTTGCTGTCAGACAGATTGCCCCTTAGTCCTGACCCATAGCACCTTCTGCAAGTCTGCTGTTAGGTTTGTTCTGATCACAACATTTAAAAAAAAAATCTGAGTCTGTTTTGACAAAGTGTGTGTGGGTGAAATTATAGGCGGCGTGCATAGAGGTACCTAATGGGACAAGTGATAAATGTTGTGCAACAGCATCACGCAAGTGCCACAATTAATGTATTTGGATCAAGTGTCAAGCATTTGCATGATGATGTGTATTGTCATTTTGGCATATTTTCTATTTGCTTTAGGCACTGTTGCTGTGGTGGAAGGATAATTCAGCACATATAACAAACAAAAGCAAATCTTAAAGCAAGGACATTATACATAACTGGTTCCTGTTTTTTTTAATTCATTGCTATCTGTTGCTTTTGCTCTGAAGAACACTGTTAGACTGTTAGGATCATGATTTTTCCCTAGGCTTTGGAAGTCATTTTACCAATAAAAAGGGACAGTCATAATTAACTTAAAATCCTTATGGCAACAAATTAGTTTGAAGTGGATAACAGCGTGCATATGTTACCCAAGCTTACCACTCTTGCTCATCACAATAGAAGCATTATTGTCAAATTATTCTAATAATTAAATTCCTGGAAACATAAAAAACATAAGGTTATTCAATTTGGCCAGGATTGGGCTGTAATTATACCTTTTTGTTTGCTTGGGTGACTGACAAACTTAAATATTTCCTGATTCCTTTGGACATGTTTTTCTCATGTTATTTGGCAGATCAACCACACGAATGAAGATATTTATCAGAGTGTGATAACTTTCATTTGACAGTATGCAGGCACTTGTCTCTTTCATCTCTGGGTCAAGAGGTGATCCAGAGAACAAACAGAGCTCCGTAATTTAGGAAGGTGTCATTTACCTGTCTGGCACATAGGTCCAATGATATTTTTATCAGAGTGAACTATGGGAGCTATTGAACAAAATGAAATTCAATGGTGAAAAAAGTAAGGTTCTACATTTCGGCAAGAAAAACAAAATGCACAGTTACAGTATACGTGGTACATTGCTCAACAGTAGTAACCGTGAGAGGGATCTTGGAGTCCTAGTGGACAACCATTTAAATATGAGCTAGCAGTGTGCAGCAGCTGCTAAAAAAGCCAACACAGTTCTAGGCTCCATTAAAAGAGAGATAGAATCAAGAACATGTGAAGTGTTAATACCACTTTATAAGGCCTTGGTAAGGCCACACTTGGAATACTTCATTCAGTTTTGGTCGTCATAATGCAAAAAGGATGTTGAGACTCTAGAAAGAATACAGAGAATAGCAACAAAGATAATTTGGGGACTGAGGCTAAAACATATGAAGAATCATTGCAGGAACTGGGCATGGCTAATTTAATGAAAAGAAGGACAAGGAGAGACAAGATAGCAGTGTTGCAATATCTCAGGGGTTGCCACAAAGAAGAAAGAGTCAATCTATTATTCAAAGCACAAGAAGCAATAGGTGAAAACTAAACAAGGAGAGAAGTAACTTAGAACTAAGGAGAAATTTCCTGACAGTTAGAACCAGTGAAGGGCTACCAAAATTTTTACTACCACACTGTGGGTGTGGCTTATGCAGGATGCCCTGCACCGTTCCCTGTAAGCTGCACACGTGTGCGCACGCGCACCCCAAAATACCCCCCCACGCACCCTTTTCCACGGGCATGCTCCCCATCCCCCTGCCAGCCTGCAGGGGGGGTGGGGAGGCCGGCAGTAGAAAGAAAAAAAGGGAGCCGCGGCTGCCCCTGCCTCCCCACGGTGCCTCCGGCCCCCTCTCGGCCCCGCCCGATCGGCCCCCTCTCCTCCTCCGCCACCTCCTGCCTTGGGGCGTGACTTCTCCCGCGGCCATGGCTGCGGATTCTCCTCCTCTTCTCTCTGCGTGCTTCGGGAATGCCCGCCCCACCCCTCTCACAGCCCCTTTGCTGGGAGAGATTTTGTCCTGGACTTTCAGCAAGGGGCCTGCAGTAGAGGCAGGGCAGGCATTCCTGAAGCGCTTGGAGAAAGCGCTCTCACAGCCCCCTCACTGACACAGAGAGAGGGGGGGGAGAGAGAAAGTAAGTGACAAAGAGAGAGAGAGAGAAAGGGGGGAGAGAGAGATAGCAAGAGAGAGAAGAGAAAGAAAGCAATAGAGAGAGAGAAAGAAAACAAGAGAGAAAGAGAGAGAGAGAAAGGGGGGAGAGAGCTAGCAAGAGAGAGAAGAGAAAGAAAGCAAGAGATAGAAATAGTGAGAGAGAAAGAAAGCAATAGAGAGAGAGAAAGAAAACAAGAGAGAAAGAAAGAGAAAGAAAGAGAGAGAGAGCAAGAGCAAGAGGGGGAGAGAGATAGAAAGAGAGGGACAGAGAAAGTGAGAAAAAGAGAGAGAGCAAGAGGGGGAGAGAGAAAGAGAGATAAACGACTCTTGATTTAAAGCATATGGTAAAAAGCACCCAAATAATAACAGAAAAAAAACCCCAACCGTTTGTGTGTGTGTGTGAACTCTTGAACCATTTCCAATAGCTCACCTGTTATTGGAAATGGTTCAAGAGTTCACACACATACACACACACACAAGGGGGGAGGAGACAGGGATGGAAAAAGAGAAGATAGTAATAATAGTAATAGATTTTGGTTTTGTTTTATTATTAATTTATTTTAATAAAAAAGAAGGGAAATTTTTTCTTATTTATTTATTTATTTATTTATTTACTTATTTACTTATTTACTTATTTACTTATTTACTTATTTACTTATTTACTTATTTACTTATTTACTTATTTACTTATTTACTTATTTACTTATTTACTTATTTACTTATTTACTTATTTACTTATTTACTTATTTACTTATTTACTTATTTACTTATTTACTTATTTACTTATTTACTTATTTACTTATTTACTTATTTACTTATTTACTTATTTACTTATTTATACTTCTATGCCGCCCAGTCCCAAAACGACTGCCGCTCAGACACTATACTTTTCCGCCCACACCGAAAAAAAATTAGAGGGAACATTGATGCCCTGTATTTTCTTTCAACATGTTTCAGTGCAAATTGGGTGCTCTGGGGTGGAGCTCCATTTTTGCTACCCCACTGTGTTTTCCCCCGTCCCCCGTCCAGGCAAAAGCCCACCGCTGGTTAGAACAAATAATCAGTGGAACAGCTTGCCTCTGGAAGTTGTGAATACTCCAGCACTGGAATAACCACCTGTTGGATAACCATATGCCTGAAGTAGTGTAGGGTTTCATGCCTAAGCATGGGGTTGGACTAGAAGACCTCCAAGGTCCCTTCCATCTCTGTTATTATTATTCGAGTTAGGAGACAAATAGGACTACACTTGGCAGTGGATGGAACTAGGACAAGGATATTGGCAAACCAGAATAAAATAGGCATTTGATTTAACTGAGATAATTTGGCCAACTTTTACTGAACCAAAAATAAAAGAAAGCAAACATTTGGGTGTTTTTTGCTCTTTGCAAAATTAGGTCACAATGATTTAATCACTTCCAGCCATGCCTCATCAAAAATTATGATTTGGAGGAAGTCCAAGGACACAGTTTTCTTATCAGAAGACTGCAGACCTGGTCAATATAATTTTTTTAGCAAACCTCCAAGAGAATTTCCATCTTTATATAGAATTTTCATTTTTATATGAAGGAATTAAATTAGGGGTTATTTACATGTATGATACACTACTAATATGATCTACAATTAGCGTAGCTTCCTTATAGACGAATGCATATGACCATTTCAAATTTGCAATTTGAACAGATAGAAAATCCATAACAATTGTCAATGTTAAAGTATCTCATTCAATGTTGATTGAAAAATGCTCTCATTCAGCATTACTGTTGATTAAGGTAAATGCTGACAGTGGCGAGAATCAATTTGGCACATCACTGGAAGGGAGAAATCTTGTCAACAATACAAAATTGGGTGATTACAGGTAGTCCTTAATTTACAACCACAATTGAATTACAATTGTAAGTCATTGTAGTCATTAAATGAAGCATCCATGTAACCATGTTCAAATACCACAGCCCCACATCTCCACATATACCATTGTTTGGCAATGGTGCAAGCCATTAAGTGGCCTCAGGTGGATGGAGGAGAACCAGGGAAAGCTGGGGCAGGCCCAGGCCTCCCAGACCGCATTGTATTTTAAGTATTTTGCAACCATTGCAGTTTTGAAAATTGTGCCCTTCTGAGAGAGCACGTGAATGACACCCATTTCCAGAACACTTCACATACACTTATGGGATAGTGTGAGATGTCCCCTCTGGCATTGGCTGGGTGCTCTTTTAGAACAGTGATCTTTGGAGAAAGGCATGATGAGGCAGGGAGGAGGACCAAAGCCTCTGGGACCCTCTAGGGCAAGAGGTAGGAAGCTAGACAGATGGGACAGCATCCTTACAGTTGTAAGGTTGGGTGGGTAGATTTGCAAGTGCCTGAATTTTCATCCTGTGACCAGAGGGGTGTTGCAATGATCATAACTTCAAATACAGGGGTGGCCATTCAGTATTGTCATATAATTTGAGTAGCCACTGAATGAATGGTTGCCAGTCAAAGACCTCCTTTAAATTAAAAGGATACATGGCAAAGAGAAATAGCAGAAGTCTGACTATATTTAAGCAAGGGTGGTTCAAGATATTACACAGCAAAGGCAAAGTAAGTTACTTAGAATGTTTTTTGAAGAAAACAAAAAACTATTGTAAATTAATTAAAGCAATCCAAGTAGAAATAAGCAATAACTACAGTGCAGTTGTACATTGTTAGTATGTTACAAGGTTAGTATAAAAATATTTAAGTAGCAATTAGCAGCTGGGAAAAAGAAAAGAAAGGGGAGGAAGCTACTAGAATGCATTTTCCTTTGTTTTTCCTGATTTCTTTTCTTATTTGTTTTGCCTTATAAAGTAATTATTGTATTTTCACTTCAACCTTCATTCTAGGGTAGTTTCCTTTGTGTGTATGTGTGTGTGTTTATGTGTTCCTTTCCTCTTTCGTCATTTTTTATTGTTGTTCTTTGGGGTTTTTTTATCTTTGTTTTACCTAATGAACAAAGGGAAAGAAAGAGATCACTTCGTAATGATCTCCAGTAGATATTAGATTGGATAAATAACTTACCAGTAAATAAACTACTATTTGAGGAGATCCAAACTACTAAATCATAAATAAGAATTCATACAAACTTTCAAAACCATATTACATTGTACTACAATATATGATCAAACCAAGTGCTTTCTCTAATATAAACTAGATTTCCTGGCAAGATATCCTCTGAGAATGATTGAAGAGTTTGCCAGCCTTGTAAATTTAAATATAAACATCATCATCCTAATCAGAATCAGACAATACTCCTTATGCTTTGGAACATGTCTTTCACCCAGGAACTTTCTTAGCCATCTCTATTCGCCCAAATGTTTTATACAATAGGTGGACTCCATATCTCATTCAATAGCAGAAGACTATAGTTGATTTCAAATGGATAGAGAGTAAAATGAATAGCACTTTTGAGAGACTTACCACATACACACAACCATGGCAGTAGAATATTGTATAATACTAGACAATCTGTGTCCTGAGATATATCCTTATATACAGACATAACCATGGGTGGGCAAAAAAAGCAAATGGAACAAGTGACTTTCAAGTTCCTACCAGCTTCCCTAGTGAGTTCCCTGAGGAAACATCAGAAACCTTCCTTCTTTCTTTCCTCCCTCCCTCCTTCTCTCCCTCTACCTTCCCTCTCTCCCTCAAGTTCTTGCTAGTTTCCATATTTACCTTGCTTGTTGGAAGCTTGTAGGGAGAAAGACACTGGGGAAGCCAGTAGGAAATTGCAGGTCCAAGGTCAGCAGGCAAATAGATCATTGTTGCTGGCTGGGGAGGGAGCAGAGTTGGAAATAAAGAATGGTATGTGTGTGTGTATGAGAGGTACCATGAGGGTCAGGAAATATATCTAGATGAGCAGCAGAGACGTAGCTCACTGAAGTGTAGAGTGATGCTGTGTGGGTTGCGAAAGGCATGCAGTTGGGCAATCTAGGTCTGGAAGGGTGCCTGAGGGCATACAAGATGTATTGCAAGGGTCAGCTAAGACACACAGGGGGCAGTGAGGGTCAAGAAGAGTATGTAGAGAAAGCACTGGGGTTGCAAGGATATTTGAGAAGAACTGTATCCCCCAGTTGTGTTAGTGCAGTGTGAATAGAGTAGGCTAAATTCCCAAGAAGAAAGTGTGCATTCCAGAGAATAGAATAGATTTTTTAATTGGTCAAGTGTGATTGGACACACAAGGAATTTGTCTGTGGTGCACATGCTCTCAGTGTACATAAAAGAAAGGATATGTTCACCAAGAATTATAAGGTACAACACTTAATGATAGTCCAGGTCATTATAAGCAACAAACAAACTTACAGTCATCCAATCATTAGTGGGAGGAGATGGGTGATAGGAATCATGAATAGATTAATAGTAGTGCAGACATAGTAAATAGTTTGACAGTGTTGAGGGATGGTGTTCGGGGGGAAAAAACTGTTCTTGTGTCCAGTTGTTCATGTGTGCAGTACTCTATAGCATCATTTTGAAGGTAGGGGTTGAAGCAGTTTGTGTCCAGGATGTGAGGTGTCTGTAAATATTTTCACAGTGCTCTTTTTGACGTGTGCAGACTCTGAAGTCTGTGTCTGTCTTGTTGGGCTGCAGAACCAAACGTGACAGATAAAAGGTGCAGATGACAGACTCAATAATTCCTGTGTAGAACTGTATCAGCAGCTCCTTGGGCAGTTTGAGCTTTCTGAGTTGGTGCAGAAAGGATATTCTTTATTGTGCTTTTTAAAATGATTTTTTTTATGTTAAATGTCCATTTTTGATCTTGTGGTATGGTAGAACCTAGAAATTTGAAGGTCTGTCCTGTTGATACTGTGTTGTCTAGTATTGTGGAAGTATTGGCTGGTTTCTCCTACAGTTTTGAGTGTATTCAGCAATATTTAGAGTATACAGAAGCAAGAAGCAATTCATTCCAGATAGTTTGTGTAAAGAAACACAGTGAAAACACCTTTCCTCATAGTTCTCAGCTATATGATAGATGTAGATAAGATTCCATGTATAGTTATGGAACAATAAAGAAACATGCTTGGAAGATTCACTGTGTGCCTTTTCCAGGCATAACAGATAGCATGGGTTGGGAAGGGTGCCTGGGGATACTTGGGAGTGCAGATTAGGGATGGCATTTGGTGATAAAGAAGGAATGGTGTGTAGGCTGTTTGTGCTCAGGAGATGCCTTTATGAAGGCACACGGGAGGGACATCACTTGGGAAGGGTTACTGTTTGGGGGTGTTCAAGACATGCCATGCAGCATGCAACAGAGGCAGCCCAGTTCAGGGAGTGTGTCTGTGGTGTTGCATGGATTAGGGAAAGAGTGTGGGAAAGATCCAAGTTGGGGATGGTGTCAACTTTGAAATGACTTCAGCCAAAGCCATGTTTACTTTCTCTTCATTTCTTGGTTGCCAGTCATTGAGGGAAAAGGGGGGGGGTAGTGGAATATGGTGCCCTAATCAGCCAGACAAAACAATGACCTGAAGCAGCATGAGAACCAAGGTCATGGCAATGAACATCTGCTGAGACTAAGTGGAAGGCTACTACTGGATTGATTGGTTAACATGACACGGGACACCTGACAGGGGTTGGGAAGTTTCTATTCTTTTTATTACTCTGAAGCATGGGAAATACTCAGAGCTCGCTCCACCTTCCTAAGTGCCAATACAATGTACTCAATAAAAGGTCTTTCAAGCCTGATTGGAGCTTCTAAGTCCTGATTCAATTGGGTTCATTGCTCAGAACTATGACAGATGGTGCAAAGACCCAAGTAATGCTTCGGTCTGGGAAGACACACAGCGGTGGCACAGGTTGAAAGTCATGGGGGCTGGCAGACAATGAGGATTGTATGGGGACCATTATGGCCTGGGAAAAATACAATGGGGTTCCTTCATTCCCCCCTTCCTCCATCCCTCCACCCATCCCTTCTTCTCCTTCTCTTCTCTTTCCAACAGGCCTTTAAGTGGATGTGCTGTCGGGGGGAGGGATTTTAAAACTGACTGGGAAATGAAGGTTTTGTTTATTTGTTTATTTATCATTTGGACTTATATGCCGCCCCCTCCCAAAGGACTCTGAGCGGCTTACAGCCAAACACACATAAAATACAATGTAAAACTTCCTAAAAACAGTGCAATAATTTAAAACATACTGTTAACAATTAAAACAGCTAAAAATTTCCTGGTCATATCCTGATGGCAAGCCATCTGATCAACAACCCAAGGCCTGCCCGAAAAATCAGGTCTTTAAGGTTTTTCAGAAAGCCAGTAGAGTGGGGACCGTCTGGATCTGTTACCAGCAGCCACAATTTCTCCAAATTTCAAGTTCAAGTTTCAAGTTTAATCAGATTTGTATGCCGCCCCTCTCCGCAAACTCGGGGCGGCTCACAGCAATAGCAATACAATGTAAGACAAATCCAATATTTAAATTACTTTAAAAAACACCACAAATTAAAACCAATCATACACACTAGCGTACCATGCATAAATTTTATAAGCCTAGGGGGAAGGAACATGTCAGTTCCCCCATGCCTGACGACAGAGGTGGGTTTTAAGGAGCTTACGAAAGGCTAGGAGGGTGGGGGCAACTCTGATATCTGGGGGGAGTTGGTTCCAAAGGGTCAGGGCCACCACAGAGAAGGCTCTTCCCCTGGGTCCCGCCAAACGACATTGTTTAGTTGACGGGACCCGGAGAAGGCCAACTCTGTGGGACCTAACTGGTCGCTGGGATTCGTGCGGCAGAAGGCGGTCCCAGAGATATTCTGGTCCAGTGCCATGAAGGGCTTTATAGGTCATAACCAACACTTTGAATTGTGACCGGAAACTGATCTGCAACCAATGCAGACTGCGGAGTGTTGGTGTGACATGGGCAAATTTAGGAAAGCCCATGATAGCTCTCGCAGCTGCATTATGCACGATCTGAAGTTTCCGAACACTTTTCAAAGGTAGCCCCATGTAGAGAGCATTACAGTAGTCGAGCCTCGAGGTGATGAGGGCATGAGTGACTGTGAGCAGTGACTCCCGGTCCAAATAGGGCCGCAATTGGTGCACCAGGCGAACCTGGGCAAACGCCCCCCCTCGCCACAGATGAAAGATGTTTCTCTAGTGTGAGCTGTGGATCGAGGAGGACGCCCAAGTTGCGAACCCTCTCTGAGGGGGTTAGTGACCCCCCCCCCAGGGTGATGGACGGTCAGATGGAATTGTCCTTGGGAGGCAAAACCCACAGCCACTCCGTCTTATCCGGGTTGAGCTTGAGTCTGTTGACACCCATCCAGACCCCAACAGCCTCCAGGCACCGGCACATCACATCCACTGCTTCGCCGACTGGACAAGGGGTGGAGATGTAAAGCTGGGTATCATCTGCATACTGATGATACCTCACCCCATGCCCTTGGATGATCTCACCCAGTGGTTTCATGTAGATATTAAATAGTAGGGGGGAGAGGACCGACTCCTGAGGCACCCCACAAGGGAGTAACCTAGAGGTCGACCTCTGACCCCCCACTAACACCGACTGTGACCGACCAGAGAGGTAGGAGGAGAGCCAATGCAGGACAGTGCCTCCTACTCCCAACCCCCCTCCTCTCTGCTCCCCCACCGGAACCTCCAAGGTGAATGCGGGTCCTGGATTGTGGGTACAGTCTGTACAATAACCCATTTGGTTAAAAAAAATGTTGCCCTACAATGCACCACTTCACCCAGTTAAAGGTCATGACAGTGAGAGTTTTATTAGTATATAGATGATCAATGAGTTGATAAAAAACAAGTCCAGCATTTATGCAGAAGCTATACAGCAAACTTTCTATAAGATTGGAAACTGATACATCTTTTAACTGAATTGCTTTTCAGTAAAGCAATTTCAGTCGTTCAACTGCTGGTCACCTAGCATTGAGAACTGAATAGAGAGAAAATCCTTCCATGATTGACCAGTCCTTAAACATTAATATTAACAACTTTCTTCATATGATCATAGAAGAAAAAGTGAAACACATGCATAAAATAAAAGCACTTTTTGTTCCCTTTTCTTTCAACCACCTAAAATAAAGTAAGGGGGCACATAGTTCTTTTCTTTTTCCTGACGAGACCTTTCCTGTAGCACTTAATCTCTATTTTATAATATCCTCCTGGGTTGCCAAGATAGGGAGAGACCTATGCTCTTCTGGTAATCCAACACATTCAATCAGTTTGCTATAATGCTCCAGATTTACTGAAGACAATGAAATAGTGTCCAAAGTGAAAATATAAATCATGTACCAAAAAAGGGACCTTTTAATATCCTGCGCTCTTGCCTACTTTATTTGCTTGCTTTTCTTTGGCACAAAATGATGCAGTACACACACACACACACACACACAAATAAATACTCTAGTGATCTCTTTACAATGGATGCTTTGGCAAAATGTTTTTTTTAATGTGCTATTTGCTAATTTGGAATTTTCCATTATTAATTATTCCAAGCATCAGGAGGGAGATATGAATTCTTCCTCTGGGAGGCAACCCAATTGGGGAGAGGAAGTGGATGCTCATATCTGATTGGAGATGTTTCGTACACATCACCACAAGTTGTACTCCATGTCAAGGGTTCCCAAGAGTGCTGGAAAGAATACTTATTGAAAAGGAAATGCAGTCTTCTTCTTACTTGCCCTTCTAAAGATTTAGAGTTACCTTTAAATTGGATAATGTTAATACAAGTTAATACAAGTTTTCCAGCCTTCCTGTTTTTTATGAATCCCAACTCCTTCTTTTGACTCTTTTACCAATAGAACTAAATAAAGTTCCCTTATGTTACTTTTTCCCAGAAGTGTTATTTTAATTTACCAGTTTAACCTAGTCTTTTCTTTATCCAATCAATAATAATAATAATAATAATAATAATAATAATAATAATAATAATAAGAAGAAGAAGAAGAAGAAGAAGAAGAAGAAGAAGAAGAAGAAGAAGAAGAAGAAGAAGAAGAAGAAGAACAAAAAAAACAAGAACAAGAACAAGAAGAACAAGACTCGGAGTGGCTCACAACAAGCAACCTACAGAGTACAAATACAATATTAAAAACAGTATTTAAAACCCTTATAATCAAAAATAATCATACAACCCAAATAGACCACACATAAATCACAATAGCTGAGTGGTATATCAATTTCCCCATGCCTGGCAACATAGGTGGGTTTTCAGCTAAGGAAAGGCAAGGAGGGTGGGGGCAGTCCTAATCTCTGGGGGGAGTTGATTCCAGAGGGCCAGGAGAGACAGAGAAGTCTCTTCTCCTGGATCCCACCAGATGGCATTGCTTAGTCAACGGGACCCATGGAAGGCCAAATCTGTGGGACCTAATCGGTTGCTGGGATTCGTGCTGCAGAAGGCGGTCCCAGAGTTAGTCTTGTCCGGTGCCATGTAGGGCTTTGTAGGTCATAACCAACATTTTGAATTGTGACCGGAAACTGATTAGCAACCAGTGAAAGCCGCGGAGTGTTGATGAAAAATGGGCACACCTAGGGAAGCCCATGATTGCTATTGCGGCCACATTCTGCACAATCTGAAGTTTCTGAACACTTTTCAAAGGTAGCTCCATGTAGAGAGTGTTGCAGTAGTCGAACCTCGAGATGATGAGGGCATGAGTGACTGTGAGCAATGACTCCCTGTCAAAATAGGGCCGCAACTGGTTCACCAGGCGAACCTGGGCAAATGCCCTCCTTGCCACAGCTGAAAGATGGTGCTCTAATGTTAGCAGTGGATTGAGGAGGACGCCCAAATTATGGACCCTTTCCGAGGCGGACAATAGTTCCCCCCTCCAGGGTAATAGACGGACGGATGGATGGAATTGTCCTTCGGAGGCAAAACCCACAGCTACTCCATCTTGTCAGGGTTCAGTTTGAGTCTGTTGACACCCATCCAGACCCTAACAGCCTCCAGCCACTGGCACATTAATTTCACTGCTTTGCTGACTGGACATGGGGAGGAGATGTATAACTGGGTATCATTGGCGTAGTAATGATACCTCACCCTGTGCCCTTGGATGATCTCCCCCATTGGTTTCATGTAGATATTGAATAGCAGGGAGGAGAGGACTGAACCCTAAGGCACCACGCAAGAGAGAGACCTAGAGATTGACCTCTGACCCCCCACTAACACGGACTTTGACTGACCAGAGAGGTAGGAGGAGAGCCAATGCAGGACAGTGCCTCCTACTCCCAACCTCCTCCAGCCGGCGCAGAAGGATGCCATGGTCAATGATATTTAAAGCCGCTGAGAGGTCAATAAGCACCAAGACAGAGGACAAGCCCCTGTCCCGGGCCAACAGAGATCATCCATCAGCGCAACCAAAGCAGTTTCTATGCTGTAGCTGGGCCTGAATATATGGGGTCTTTTTAAAATCTTTAATATTTTAAATTGTCAGATTATTTATGATTTGTTTCCACGTGTTGTGAGCCGCCCCGAGTCTTCGGAGAGGGGCGGCATACAAATCTAAGTAATAAATAAATAAATAATAAATGATACACGCATTTTGCTGCCTTGAGTGCCACTTTGTAAGTCTAAATATGAGCTCTTACAAGTGTTCGAACACATTCAGATTTACTTTTCCTCCACCGCTTCTCTAGACATCCAGAGTTCCTCGGTGAACCAAGGAGCTCTTTGGGGTCTAATGCCACAGAGAGGTCACAACAGCACAATCCGGTCAAGAGCCTCTATCACAGCCTTGTTCCAGGCCTCGGCAAGAGACTCTGCCGAACTATGTATGAGTGAATCTGGTAAAACCCCAAGCGCCCTCTGAAAGCTCTCAGGGGTTTCATCAGGCGTCTGGGGCGGAAACCCTAGTTGGTTCCGCCTCCCTGCGGGGGAGGATTGGAGCCTCAAACTCAAGCCATAGTAGAAAATGGTCTGACCATGACATAGGCAAATCTCAGACCATTACTCAATTGCTCTGAGAGTAATATCATGTCAGGTGCATGCCCCGCCTCATGAGTTGGACCCTGTACTACTTGAGTCAGGTCCATGGCTGCCATAGTGGGCATGAACTCCATGAAGCCCAGAGGATAATTTCCATTAATTTTGAAATTATCCAAAGTGATTTGCCACTAAGGGAGGGACAAAGATAAAATTACTGAAAAAGTATGAGAAACTATTAAAGATGGCTGGATACTATTACTAGCATTGTAAACAAAAACTTACAAAAATTTTAAAAAGCAGATGGAAAATCTAGCAAAATTATGCCCACTGGGTCACAACAACTGTTAAAACTACATTTACTTCATACAGTATATCTCTGCAAACAGATTTAAGTTATGTTTAGTTCAATGGGCTTATTCCCTTGCAAATGACTATAGAATTGCAGAAGGGGGAGATTTATTGTAATAGGACGCAGTAAATAATGTTTTTAAATTTTAAAATTAATTAAATCAACACCCGGCCAGAGGGTTATTGCAGTAAAAATTGAGTCTAGTTTACAAAACTGCTAGATGTTATTGTTTTATCAACATGGCCAATGTATGGTGCCCAATTACTTTTAAAAACATTAAAATGTCACACGCCAATATAAGGAGAATCCTGATAGAAAAATTGCCTTTATATGAAGATATGTTTATATATTTAATTGAGCAACTGGCTGTCCTTTCTTGAGGGCCACTATTTTTTGAAACACACTAAGTTAGTATCATCCTAATGAGAAAGGTAGGTAGCAGTTGGGACACCAGGCTAGAATCTGGAAGACCCAGTTGAAGTTCCACCTTCAGTTATAAAGCCAATCTTGGTCAGCCACTCTCTCTCAACTCTAGGAAAAAAGCAGTGGTAAACCATTTCTCCTCACAAAAAATATGAAGAAATCTTCAGGAACTTGCCCAGGCAATTGCCAGAAGTCCCAAAACTGATTAAAAGGAGAGTGAGTGAAAAAGAGAAAGAGAGGATAGCTAGATAAATGATGATAGATTAGATTATGGTCCCCAAGCCGGATGCGGCACACACTGGCCAGGCCCATACCTAGTTTAGTGAAGGGGTGTGGGAGTTGTGATATATCACATTACATCATGTCTTGATGCAAGTTAGACAATCCTGGATTAGATAAATGATAGATATAGATATAGATAAATGATAGATATAGATAAATGACTGAGATAGATAGATATTTAGATAGATAGATAGATAGATAGATAGATAGATAGGTAGGTAGGTAGGTAGGTAGGTAGGTAGGTAGGTAGGTAGGTAGGTAGGTAGGTAGATAGATAGATAGATAGATAGATAGATAGATAGATAGATAGATAGATAGATAGATAGATAGATAGATAGATAGATAGATAGATAGATAGGATAGGATAGAATAGAATTTTTATTGGCCAAGTGTGATTGGACACACAAGGAATTTAACTTGGTGCATATGCTCTCAACGTACATAAAATAAAATATACATTTGTCAAGAATCATGTGGTACAACACTTAATGATTGTCATAGGGGTCAAATAAGCAATGAAGAAGCAATATTAATAAAAATCTTAGGATATACGCAACAAGTTACAGTCATACAGTCAACATGGGAGGAAATGGGTGATAGGAATGATGAGAAAAACTAGTAGAATAGAAGTGCAGATTTAGTAGAAAGTCTGACAGTGTTGAGGGAATAATTTGTTTAGTAGAGTGATGGCGTTCGGGGAAAAACTGTTCTTGTGTCTAGTTGTCTTGGTGCGCAGTGCTCTGTAGCAGCGTTTTGAGGGTAGGAGTTGAAACAATTTGTGTCCAGGATGTGAGGGGTCAGTAAATATTTTACCCGCCCTCTTTTTGACTCGTGTAGTATACAGGTCCTCAATGGAAGGCAGATTGGCAGCAATTGTTTTTTCTGCAATTCTGATTATCCTCTGAAGTCTGTGTCGGTCCTGTTGGATTGCAGCACCAAACCAGACAGTTATAGAGGTGCAGATGACAGACTCAATGATTCCTCTGTAGAACTGAATCAGCAGCTCCTTGGGCAGTTTGAGCTTCCTGAGCTGGCGCAGAAAGAACATTCTTTGTTGTGCTTTTTTGATGATGTTTTTGATGTTAGGTGACCATTTTAGGTCTTGAGATATGATAGAACCTAGAAATTTGAAGGTCTCTACTGTTGATACTGTGTTGTCTAGTATTGTGAGAGGTGGAAGGGTGGAAGGGTTTATCTTAAAGTCTACCACCATTTCTACGGTTTTGAGTGTGTTCAGTTCTAGATTGTTCTGGTCACACCACAAGGATAGTTGTTCAACTTCCCGTCTGTATGCGGATTCATCGTTGTCTCGAATGAGTCCGATAGCTAGCTAGCTAGCTAGATAGATAGATAGATAGATAGATAGATAGATAGATAGATAGATAGATAGATAGATAGATAGATAGATAGATTAGAGAGAGAGAGAGAGAATGGATAAGCAGATGATAGAATTGCAGTTCAGTGTGAACACTTTATTTCCAGTCCCAATCTTTGACCTTTTCAAAGGAAGATTTGGAAATATTGCTATCTTTAAGTCCTAGTGGACTGTTATGAGTCAGTAACTTAGTATGTCAAAACTCTGACATAGTTTTGAGAAATAGATTTGGGTTGCCAGAAACTTCCTATTCTTCTTTTTATGGATTTTTAGGGAGTTGCACTATTTTATACATTAGATCTTCCTATTTTATACATTAGATCTTATTTGCAAAGCTATCATATCTATTTCTTGATTAACTTCCTTTATATATGGTAGTATAATAATTTCATATCACTTCTATTTGTCTCATTAATTATGTCTGCTTATCACAGTATGGTAGAAATTGTATTTGACATCCATCTATAGTATATGTGACAAACAATCAGTGCTAAATCATTATAATGAATTAGCATTTTATTTAATTTTAAACAATATCATTTTGCAAACAAGCTATTGCTATTTGAAAAAAATACAGTGTAAAACTATTTAGGAGAGTATTTTTTTTCAAATGCAAAAAATAAGCAAATCCTTTGTAATAGGGAAGAGCTCATATAGAAGAGAACTCTACGTTCTATGAATAAATTGAAGGGAGAACCTCTTTATTAGAAGCAGAAAGCTCAGAGCAATGATTCATGCAGAGAAGCAAATCACTTTTTTTTCCCACTGAGGGTTATTTTTCTCTTTCATGTAAGGGACAGAAAGAATAACCTTGAGGAACAGAAGTAAAAGCTGTAGCCAAGACAACAGTCAAATAAAAGAAATCCAAGTCCTGGCTAGAACCATAACCCAAGTAAGAGCCTCAGACCAATTCTTTGCTAGTTCTCATGAAGAAGAGAGAAGGAGAGAAGAATCACATTCGGACTTGCAGGATTCTGTTACTATAGCCTTATAATAAAAGTAGTTGTGGGAGATAACCTGACAGTAGTATTATCATGCATGACTTGGATTTCCTAATCTGGTCTACCTACAAATGTTTTCATTTTTGTATATGTTGCACTTGTAACAATGAACACACAGGGGACAAAGGAAGCAATACAAAGACACATTGAAATCCTCCTTCAAATCCCTCGATATTGAAACCACCTCCTGGAAAACCCTGGCACAAGGGCAATCAACATGGCACATGCTGATCCACCAGGGCTGCCAGACATCGGAGGACAGAAGAACAACCATAGCAGAAGAGGAGCAAGCATTCTGCAAAGCCAAAGCTGCAAATGATGCAACAATGGTGCCCACACATGTCTGCCCAACATGTGGCAGAACATTTTGTGCCCATATAGGCTTTACCAGCCACCCGCGGAAACATCGTGGACAGCCCACAACCTGTTAGATATCAAGGTCCTCTTTGAACATGACAGACGAACATCCATCCAATCTCGTCTACTTACAAATGTTTTCAATTTTTGTATATGTTGCAATTGAATGAATTTTAACAAATATTTGTGTCAAAGTTAAAATTGCAAACCCTATTGAAATGACTTCTATTTTAAAAAGCTTATGGTTAAATAGCAATCACATCAAAGAAAGGAATAGTGTCCAACCTTAGCTTAATTGTTTGCTCATTCTCTGATAAGTGGTCACACAGAAAACCTGAAGCATCTATTATTACCCCACTCCTAACAGTGTAGACAGGGCTCATTAATCAGCCTTATATCCCCGGAGTCTTCTTTAATTTCTTTTAGCCTTTAAAAAAAAAATCTCAATATTTTTCTCACTATCTAACTGGTTTTTTTTTAAGAAGGATAATCATACAGCGATGTTCTGTGTGACACAGATGTCTTGAATAATTCAATCATGCCAGTTACAGCCATAGCAGAATTCTTCTTACTGAACAAAAGTTAATTCAAAAGAGACAAGGGAAGAACAATACATCACATGGAAACACAGATAATAACCTCAGGTATGGATGGACAATTAGAATTCATAGAGGCATTGTTGCTTCGCTAATGTGTGGCATAAAATACTTCAGCAAAACAGAGGTGGGTTGCTGCTGGTTCGGACGGGTTAGCTGAAATTACTCTCCACTCACCAAACTGGTTCTCTGGTTGCCATGGATTGCCAAAAAACCCTCTGTGAATGAGCAAAGGCTTCTGTGCATGCACAGAGGGTCATTTCTACGAAGGGATGCGTGTGCAGAATGTGCACTTTCATCACAAATGCCTGACTGGCGGCTTAAACCGCTGGCTGAAATTGCCCCCGGAGCTCCGAACTTCCGGTTTCCAGTGAAACCAGAAGTTTGGCTTTTGGCAGCATGCCAGGAAGGCGCGCTGCATGTTGGGTGCAAGGGGAGGTCCTTGATTGCCCTATTTAAGGGCGATCCGAACAGGACCTCCTCCTTGCTTTGGCTGCCCCTGGAAGCGAACACCTGCCAACCCTCCGCTATTAACAGTGTGTCCTTAGGAGGTCGCTTCGGGGCCGAATAGGAATTTTTTGCGGCCTCCCCTTTAGAGGCAGCTGTTTTTCACCTATTCCACACTGACGGTACGGATTGGATTGGTTAGGGGCTGTGGCGCACATAGAGGTCAGCATAGGCCTCCCTTTGGTCACTGGGGTTTGGCAGGTTAGGGGTGGAAATGGGCAATTAGAAGCAACTGCGCATGCTCCTTTGGGCATCCTTTTAAAGGGTGATGGACCGCCTCTCTCCAGGAACTAGAGGTTGGAATTGGGATTGGAGAGAGGATGTCCATGGGAATCACCGGATCCAATTTCCCACGGGGATTGGAGGATGAGCTCCTCCCACAAGACTAAGGGGCGTGGCTTGGATCCAGGTGAAGGTGGCTACCTTCACCTGGTTCAGTAAGGAGTTTTTGCCCAATGTTGCCAAGGAAGTTTCTGGTAGGAATTTCCACCCCGTTAGTTTTGGCCTCTGCAGGTCCTTAGTTATGTTGAATTTAAATATTTAAATTTATATATTTAAAGTTACGTTATTTAAATTTATGTTCATTTAATAAAATGACCCTTTAATATGTCTCAGCGTCTTTACTCCGCTTCCGGGGCAATGCAAACCGGGAGGGAAAGTAACTAGAACCCAGCCCTGCAACAAAACACTTTATTGAAGTATTCCAGAACGGAGCATGAAAAAACAGAATCACAGTGGGTCGAAAATCAGTAGGCATCAGTCTTCAAGTTGAAGTTGGAAGTAAAACTCCAGGAAATGCTGTCCTTGTTACAAAAAGGTGATATTGTCTACCTTTCTTTCCTTTTCTTCTAACCTGTCCCTGTATATACTTCTCCATTATCAATCTAGCCGTCTCCACACTATCCAAATCACAGGGGGTCTTTGTCACAGCGGGGATTTGGGCTTTATCAAAATGTTTAGGATTGTGTGGGTTTGCTTAGGAACAACAAAGCTCCCTTCTATGTAAGGACGGTTAGCAAGAGCTATTCACTATCGCCTTGAGGTCCATAAAATTACATGTCTTTAAATTCTCAGAAACCTCTGCTCAGCCTTACATTTCTATTTGCTATTTTACTTCCATCCCCCAACCATTTCTATTTCTCTGCAAATACCTTGAATGTACTAAAGACACATGCTGCTGCTCATCCCACTCAATGGACAATTTGTCAGGGATTACAGCAGCTGTAATATAAATCATCTGGCTCTCCCAATTGCTGATCCCTAAGCTAGAACATGCCATTCAGGAAGATATCAATGTTTCTGGGGGAAAGCATTTGAGAAAAATGCATACAGTGCCCTACAAGGCTGTTCTTTCCCATAAAGCACTGGAAAAACCTTACAAGCAGGGTTGGTTTTTTTTATTTATTGCCAGATGATGACAATTTAAGAGATAAAATGCAGGGCATTGTTTTTTAAAAAATAATTTTTGTTTTGGGAAAGTTTACTAATCCTTTTTCAAACTTCCTTTGGTGTTTGTTTAATTGGGATTCAAAAGTAAGAATTTCAAAAGGATTATCAGGATTAGACAATCTATAAACACCCTCTATTTTTTTTTTAAAAAAAAATTAGATTAGAACCAATACAAATTGTATAGTCTGTATATTTCATAACCCTAGGAAGAAAAAAATAGATTTGAAAAATAAAATATCACGGTCAGATTTATCCATTCCAAACTCTGGTTTAACTCTTTATAAATCTGCCACTTCTTAATTATCTTAACACAGCAACCTTTGCAATTCCATGAGTGAGTAATAAGTCAGGTTGGTAGTGTAGAATGAAGGGAAACTATGAGAAAAATCCTCCATACTTTGTGTAAAATTCCACAATCCACGAACAAGTCTATTACACAATCAGTCACCTGTCTGCACCAAGATTTAGGAAAAGCCCCCTGCGTAAAATTTCAATCAAAAAAGGATCAGTTCAGAACAAACTTTGTATCCCCTGTCCAGAAATACTACTGCAGAATCTCAAGAGGGCTTTAATTTATGTACCATATAACCAACTTGGATCAGCAGCTGAGCCAGATACTTTTTCATATCTTTCCTATGATTCATTCATTCCTGGGGCTACCCAGTGATGAATGGTATCACAGTACTTATGAAGTACATTATGAGGCTTGTTCAAATTTTATTTTCTCATATAGAATGCTATATGGGTAAATGGCTATTCCTCTCCTTCTCTCTGATAATAATTAATGTCTGGCTATTCTGATTCATTATTAACATATGCCAGTTGGTGTCTTTAACTATATTCAGGGTTGGTTTCTATAGCTAGGTTTCTACCTGGGCGGTCCAGAGCGCTGTACCAGGAGGAACCAATTCACTGAGGGGCTACACGTTGCTGGCACTACCGGAATGCTCTCCGCATCTGGTGTGGGCGTGCACCCCTGGCATGAGATTTGGCTTCTGCACATGTACACAGAATGTCACACAAGGATGCTCGCACATATGAGATTTTGGCAATTTTTGCAAATTTCTTTGCTTCCCTGCATGCACAGAAGCAAAAAAAAAGCCCCCAAATTATTGAAATCTTGCGCGTGTGAGCATTCTCGCATGAGATTTCACTTGCCTGCACATGCTCAGCAGCCAAATCTCATGTGGGTGTATGTTTTGCTAACTAATCAGCGATCCCAGTCGTACCAGCTGCTGTCCATTACTGAACCCACTGATGATGCAATTTTTGGTGATTTTTTTACAGTGTCTCCCGAGAAGGAGCTTCTCAGCTATGCTTCAAACGAAGAATAAAGGTTGGCATTAAGATGAGGATGGGTGGGAGGCTTCTCCTGATATGGAAACAATGGGGGGAGGAAATCACCAAAAATTGCATCATCAGTGGGTTGCTACCGATAGGGTGCTCTGAACTGCACCAGTAGAAACCCACTACTGGTGGGTTCCTCCCGGTTTGGACCAGATTGCCTAAATCTGTAACAATCTGCTGGGGATGTCACACTGATTCAGTCAGTGACAGTCTGTGGATGCAACGATCTTTTTTTAATTTTTTTTTTGCACATTTTTCCTTGTTTGGATGGCTTCTCCTCTTCCACTGCTTGAAAAAGGGCCCTCCCAAACAGCTCCTCAGCTGTGTTCTGGGCTGATTCCTGCTACTGAGCTTGCGTGGAAACCAAATTGCACGAGGTGATGCTTGCACGCATGCGAGCGTACCTAGCATAAACACTTGAAATGTTGTGATATGAATTGGTAGCAAAGGTAAGTAGAACCCTGCACTGCTACTGGGAGCTCCTTCTGCTGATCACCAGCTGCCAGCAGTTTGGCAGATTGAATTTCAGTAGGCTCAAAGTTGACTCAGCCTTCCATCCTTCCAAGGTGGGTAAAATGAAGACCCAGATTGTTGAGGACAATATGCTTATTCTCTGTAAACCACTTAGAGAGGGTTGTAAAGCACTGTGAAGTGGTATATATGTCTAAAAGCTATTGCTGGTGCTACATTATTCCTATATCTGCATTTCACATTATAACCAGGCCATAAGTGTCATATAGTAATAGTTTTAAAAACAGCTGACATTTCAACAAAACATCATCATGGTGGAAGCTAAACCAGTTTTGGCATCATGCTCAGAACATGTTTCAAAAAAGGCAACTTGACTTCTAAGGAGATAATATTTGAGGTTTTTTTAAAGGCCTTTATAATATTAAGAAAAAAAAGAATTTCAAGTTCATCTCTTCTTATACTTTTCTAGCCCCCATCTCTTTTCATACAGCAGCTCATTCATCATCTCCCTTTGGTCAAAGATATATTTTTGCAGTTCTTAAACCACCCTAGCAATACTAGGTTTACAAGGAAAAAGGGGACATTATAAACATTGATTTGAAGGCAATTTCCCACCTTCAGTCTTTGACTGCCAAGGTTGTGGCTCAGTTCCTGTGTGTTTTATGTTTTCTGATGAAATAGACAAAAATTGCAAGGCTGCAACCAACTTTATATACTAACATACACATTATTTTCCTGATACACATTATTTTCTTTGATAAGACATACATTTGGGGAGGGATGGTTAATTCACTCCTCAGTTCTTTATTCAGTTTAAACGTAGCAGTAAGAAGATTATATTTGTTGATTTGATTGAGAAAGGGACACTTAGAATGATATGATCTGTGGCCAACCAAATCTAAAAAATGTTAATTGTTACTTTTTCATGTAAAACAGTGTTAGAAATGGGGGAGGGGGGTACAAATGGGATGTATACTATTTCCTTTCCAACAAAAAATAGATGATAGGATAACACACACACACTCACACACACACACACACACACACACACACTCATACATATGTACATTTGTTTTGTAGATTTTCATGGGTATAGGTTTGTAGGTCTTGGCATACTCAGATTTTTCCCCTGTGTAAGATTGATTGTATCTTAGTGTCATTTTGATGAGGTCCCACTCGTCATATTCAGCTTTGTTCGCCCTAGCACGAAGCCACAAAAACCAGCCTGAAGATGATGAGTGGGGCATCGTTGAAACGTCACCAAGATGCTATCAATCTTACATAGAAAAAGACTTGAATACACCAAGATACACACACACACACACACATTGTATGTTGGTATGTATGTATGTATGTATGTATGTATGTGTATCTATGTATGTATGTGTATCTATGTATGTATGTACGTATGTATATGTATATATATATATTACAGAGAGAGAGACAGAGAGACAGAGACAGACAGAGAGAGAGAAGACAGAAAGAGAGAAAGAGAGAAAATGCTGCAATACCAGGTTTTCATCTGTTCATAAGATCGCAAAGTTTTAGAAAATGCTACATTTTTTCCACATTTCACATCTCACATGCATGTCAATATCTCTAAGTTCTCATTAAACTCTAATGACACTTGGATGGGTTTTGTTCTGAATTGCCCAGCTCAGAAACTACTTTTGAAATATAGGCCTTTTCTAAGTTTGCAAATACATGGCCTATATTTTCAAATCAGTTTTTAATTTCAATCTCCCAAAAGCCAAATTACTGGACATCACCACCAACTTTAATCCGACATCATTTAAATACAAAGCAGTGTTTTCTCAAAAAAAGAAGGTTTCCTCCAGTCCTCGAGTCTCCAAAAAAATAGGATAAATAACAACAACAACAAAAGTCCTTTAGAATTCAAATACTTAGCTATTCTGTATTTTGCTTCCTTAGTTCAGCAGTTATACAAGATATCTTTCACCTGTTCGCCCTGAAGGCCTCTTGTTTCCAAGAGGACCTTTCAAAATCGTTTCTGAAGCTGTCATATTAACAGAGTCCCTGACTGGCTCTGTTAATATGTGATCTATCAGATGTTCAATTCATTTTTCAAACTTTCTATAACCTTTAGAACTAAGTTTTTTTTTATCTCCCTGAAATGTTCATCTGCATAGATTGTGTCTTCTCTCCCCAGAAGAGCTTCGAGGAGGACTTAGACTCAGCAAGAGGTTATCTGCTTGGCATGGAAAAAATCTTTACATCAATCCCTAGTGTCAATCTCTAGGATTAAGAGGAAAAAAATGCCTGAAATCCAAGCCAAATGTGTATTTTTCTGAATGAGCTGGAAAATGAGGGGGCAGACTATCAAAGATGTGAGGAATACCCACACTAATTATATTTCAAAATATCACATTTACCTTTAAAAGAAACTCATTTTAGTATTTATTCTAGTATGCCCAATTTCATTTTTTAAATGTGTGGCTCATGATTCGCTTCCAGGATTTATATGTATGTGTGCATACACACACACATCCTATAACTTTGCCTTGTATCAACTACACACCAAGAGAGCTTTCTGCACTGGTGGGCAAGTCTAATTTAAGAACTTTGATAATTTTCTCAAATCTGTATGGCATCTTCTATTTGCTCTCTGGATATTCATATAATCAAAACTTCCTACGCTGTAGAGAACATCTTTAAAAAATAAAATATTTGAATCTCGAGTCTAGATTTACTGTAATGGAGAATGAATTATTTTCCAACCTATTTATGGATGATATTTTGACATTTAGTTTTGACAGCTGCCAAAACATATTTTCTCTATTTTTTCTTTTTTTTTCTTTTAAGGAAGCAGCAATTTTAAAAAGTGCTTAATATATTATACAGATGATTGCAAAGCATTGTTCTTGACTCAGGTGTGTATTTAGCTCAGCTAATAGAATAATACTGCCAAAGGAACATAAGCTAAGTATTTTTAAAATTATTTTCATTTTGAATAGGGGCCACAATTTGAAAGCTGAAATTAAATTAATGAGTAAATAAATACATTTAGCAGTTTTTATTTATGGGAATCAATACTTCCAGCAATGACTGCTTGATCTCTTTGACAGATTATTTCTCACCTAAATTTACACCAGTATTAAAAATAGTCAGCTCTCTAACTTCATGCCTATGGAGATTCTCAGACATCTAGGTCATAGGTGTCTCAAAGGTGCCTTTTCAAAATAAGATTGTTTTTCCTTGAGGAAGAAGGAGGTGTTCGCTTCTCATGCAAGAAGCTTCATGAGTTGTGATTGGATGGTGGGAGATGGAAGGATAGGTTCTGACCAACTTCATTCTCTATGTTTATTCTTTTCCTGGCCTTTTCATTGATAATTCATCCTATAACTTAGTAAAGTTATAAAGCCCCGAGTCCTCGGAGAGGGGCAGCATACAAATCTAATAAATAATCAAACACAATCCTGATGCAGCCCTCAATGAAATTGAGTTTGACACCACTGATATTGACTGTTGCTTCCTTTATAATAATAATGATAAATAATGATGATAATAATAATAATAATAATAATAATAATAATAATAATAATAAATTAAAAAGGGGTTTTTAGATATTTTAATTATTAATTATTAGATTTGCTATTGTATATTGTTTTTTGCTATTGCTGTGAGCCGCCCCGAGTCTACGGAGAGGGACAGCATACAAATCTAATTATTATTATTATTATTATTATTATTATTATTATTATTATTATTATTTAGTTTATAGTCTTTTATTATTTATTATTTATTATTTATTATTTATTATTTATTATTTATTATTTATTATTTATTATTTATTATTTATTATTTATTATTTATTATTTATTATTTATTATTTATTATTTATTATTTATTATTTATTATTTATTATTTATTATTTATTATTTATTATTGTAAAGGAAGCAACAGTCAATATCAGTGGTGTCAAACTCAATTTCATTGAGGGCCGCATCAGGATTGTGTTTGATCACAGGGGAGCAGAGAGGCATGGCCAGCTCAATGCCACTTGTATCATGGCAGCCTGTGGCAGCCCCAGTGCTCTACCAGTGGAAATGGGCTCCTAAGCTCCATTTTCAGCTACAATGGCCTCCTGCAAGCCTCTGCCTGTGAAAATGGAGCTCGAGAGGTTCACACATTGCCCTTGCAACAGGGGTGTGTCCAGGGGTGGGCTGCTGCCAGGACAGGGAGGAACACAGTGGGGTAGCAAAAATGGAGCTCCAACCCACAGCACCCAATTTGCACTGAAAGATGTTGAAAGAAAATGCAAGGCATCCTGCATAAGCCACGCCCACAGTGTGGTAGTAAAAAATGTGGTAGCCCCTCCCTGGGTGTGTTCCACCCAGTTCGGACTAGTTCACCTGAACCGGTAGTGACCCACAACATCAGGATGACATCATGGAACCGGTTCAGTCGGTGCCAGTCCATTGGTGCCACCATCTTTTTTTTTTTAAAAAAAATTTATTTATTTTAATTTTTCATGTATTTACTTTATCTTGTGAGCATGTGCAGAAGCACTGTGCATATGGTCATCATCTTGTTTTTAGCTTTTTAAAAAAAAATGGATTTTTTTTGGCACTGTGCATGCACACGCGTCAATGAGGCACAACCACACATTTTTGGCTGTGATGGCCTCCTGCAACCCTATGCTAGCAAAAACAAAGCTTGGGAAAGTGGCACACAGCCCTCCCAAGCTCCATTTTCACTGGCAGAGACACTGTGAGCAGGCCCCTTAATGTTTCCAGGGTAGACCTGTGGGGCAGAGCAAGGCTCTGTGAACCTTGAGTTTGACATCCCTGTTTTATATATTGTAGGAAAAAAATAAGTTTGTTTGTTTGTTTGTTTGTTTGTTTGTTTGTTTATTAGATTTGTATGCCGCCCCTCTCTGAAGACTCAGGGCGGCTAACAACAATAAAGAAAACAACATAACAAATCTAATATTAAAAAATGATCTAAAAAACCCCAATTTAGGAGACCAATCATACAAACGAGCCGGGGTGGCGCAGCAGGTAGAGTGCTGTACTGCAGGCCACTGAAGCTGACTTGTAGATCTGAAGGTCAGCGGTTCAAATCTCATCACTGGCTCAAGGTTGACTCAGCCTTCCATCCTTACGAGGTGGGTAAAATGAGGACCCGGATTGTGGGGGCAATAGCCTAGCTCTGTTAAAAAAGTGCTATTGCTAACATGTTGTAAGCCGCCCTGAGTCTAAGGAGAAGGGCGGCATAAAAATTGAATGAATAAATAAATAAATAAATAAACAAGCATACCATGTATAAATTCTATAAGCCTAGGGGGAAGGGAAAACATTTCAATTCCCCCATGCCTGACGACAGAGGTGTGTTTTAAGGAGCTTGCGAAAGGCAAGGAGGGTGGGGGCAATACTGATATCTGGGGGGAGCTGGTTCCAGAGGGTTGGGGCCGCCACAGAGAAGGCTCTTCTCCTGGATTCCGCCAAATGACATTGTTTAGTCGACGGGACTCGGAGAAGGCCGACTGTGTGGAACCTAACCGGTCTCTGGGATTCGTGCGGCAGAAGGCAGTCCCGGAGATATTCTGGTCCGATGCCATGAAGGGCTTTATAGGTCATAACCAACACTTTGAATTGTGCCCGGAAATTGATCGGCAACCAGTGCAGACTGCGGAGTGTTGGGGTAACATGGACATACCTAGGGAAGCCCATGATTGCTCTCGCAGCTGCATTTTGCACGATCTGAAGTTTCCGAACACTTTTCAAAGGTAGCCCCATGTAGAGAGCATTACTGTAGTCAAACCTCGAGGTGATGAGGGCATGAGTTTAAAATACTTTGCAGTGCAAAGGACATGGCTCAAGACAGACTCATGTGATAATGGGCAATGTATACATTTAAGAAAAAAATGTTGTATGAAACTCTCTCATATAGCAAGTAAGCCAAAGGAGAAATGTTTGTTTGGAAGGGAAAAGAGCATGCTCCCGGATAAAATGTCTCTTCTTTCACATCCTCAAATAGCTCAGGTAAATCTTTAATCATAATGAATTCTAGAAAGCACACAAATCTTAGAGAAACTAACACTAACAATGTTCTTGAAAACTAGTTGCCTCAGAGGCTTTGTAAAATAATGGCCATCTTTCATTAAGGACACTGATGCTGATAGATTTTGATTAATGCTCTGTTAAGTTATTTGCTAGACGTAGTTCCTTAAGTGCCATCAGTCTATTCATTCAGTTCCCTGCTACTGTATATTGGCTGTGCAATTCCTGAACTGCTTCTATGCAATATTTACCCTTCTAATAATAATAACAACAGAGTTGGAAGGGACCTTGGAGGTCTTCTAGCCCAACCCCCTGCTTAGGCAGGAAAACCTACACTACTTCAGATAGATGGTTATCCAACATCTTCCTTAAAAATTCCAGCGTTGGAGCCTTCACAACTTCTGGAGGCAAGCTGTTCCACTGATTAATTGTTCTAACTGTCAGGAAATTTATCCTAAGTTCTAAGTTGCTCGTCACCTTGCTTAGTTTCACCCATTGCTTCTTGTTCTACCCTCAGGTGCTTTGGAGAGGAGGTTGACTCCTTCTTCTTTGTGGCAACCCATGTGGAGAAGGCCATTGGAGCTGTGAGTTCCACCACCTGTTTGCTGGATCCATGTCCCTCCTGGCTGGTTACGGTCAGCAGGGAGGTGACACGGAGCTGGGTCCAGGAGATTGTCAACGCTTCTTTGGGGAGGGGGTCCTTCCCGGCTCCCTACGAGGGGGAACTTGTGTGCCCCCTCTTTAAGAAGCCTTCCGTGGACCCAGCCATTCTTAACAACTATCGTCCAGTTATGGGGAAGGTTGCTGAGAAGCTGGTGGCGCTCCAGCTCCAGCGGTCCTTGGAAGAAGCTGATTATCTAGGCCCTCAGCAGTCAGGGTTCAGGCCCAGCTACAGCATGGAAACTGCTTTGGTCGCGTTGATGGATGATCTCTGGTGGGCCTGGGACAGGGGTTTATCCTCTGACCTGGTGCTTCTTGACCTCTCAGTGGCTTTCGATACCATTGACCATGGTATCCTTTTGCACCGGCTGGAGGGGTTGGGAGTAGGAAGCACTGTCCTTCAGTGGTTCACCTCCTACCTCTCCGGTTGGTCGCAGTCAGTGTTAGCGGGGGGGTGTCAAAGGTCAACCTTTAGGTTTCCCCCTTGTGTGGTGCCTCAGGGGTCGGTCCTTTCCCCCCCTGCTATTTAATATCTACATGAAACCGCTGGGTGAGATCATCCAGGGGCATGGGGTGAGGTATCATTAGTACACTGATGATACCCAGCTTTACATCTCCATCCCATGTCCAGTCAACGAAGCAGTGAAAGTGAAAGCACTCATGCTCTCATCACCTCGAGGTTCGATTACTGTAATGCTCTCTACATGGGGCTACCTTTGAAGAGTATTTGGAAACTTCAGATCATGTAGAATGTAGCTGCGAAAGCAATCATGGGCTTCCCCAGGTATGCCCATGTTACACCAACACTCCGCATTGGTTGCCAATCAGTCTCCGGTCATGATTCAAAGTGTTTGTTATGACCTATAAAGCCCTTCATGGCATCGGACCAGAATATCTTCGGGACCGCCTTCTGCTGCACGAATCCCAGCAACCAGTTAGGTCGCACAGAGTTGGCCTTCTCCGGGTCCCGTCGACGAAACAATGTCATCTGGCCAGACCCAGGGGAAGAGCCTTCTCTGTGGTGGCCCTGACCCTCTGGAATCAACTCCCCCAGGAGATTAGGATTGCCCCCACCCTCCTTGCCTTTTGTAAACTCCTTAAAACCCATCTCTGTCGTCAGGCATGGGGAAATTGATTCTCCTAGGCTGTTTTTGTTTTATGTATGGTTTGTATGAGATGTATGATTGTTTTTTATATTAAGGGTTTTAAATTGTTTTAATTATTAGATTTGTACTGTTTTGTTGTTGTGAGCCGCCCAGTGTCTTCGGAGAGGGGTGGCATACAATTCTAATAAATAACTAATAATAATAATAATAATAATAATAATAATAATAATAATAATAATAATAATAATAATAATAATATTGAAACACTGCTATCATGTCTCCCCTGGTCCTTCTTTTCATTAAACTAGACACACCTAGTTCCTGCAACTGTTCTTGATATATTCTAGCCTCCAGTCCTCTAATCATCTTTGTTGCTCATCTCTGCACTTTTTCTAGAGTCTCAATATCCTTTTTGCATCGTGGCGACCAAAACTTAGTGTAGTATTCCAAGTGTGGCCTTACCAAGGCCTTATAAAATGGTATTTATACTCCACGTGATTGTTGGTGGTCTTGCTAAATCCATGAATTCTATTAACAGAAGTGTTAGACTTTGCTTGGGAATCCATTCCTTCCACAGCATACTATTTTGCATAGATTCAAGGATGCAGTTCACTGAATACATTTAATGCAAAAACTAAGTAACACAGCAACCATCAAATAGAAATTGTAAGATCTATTTGGAATAGAAGAAAAACTCAATTGTTGTCTCACTTTCTCCCATCCAAGCCATATATCACATATTTGTATCACATCAAGCAGCAGTGGCCACTTGGCCTTTTTTTTCTGACATTGTTACATCAGAAATGTGGCAATTCCTCATACTAAGATTTTGTCCAGTGCTGCCCATTATGTGTATTGCCAATACAGTATATAGAAGCCAGCTGGAAAGTTCTCAAGTGGTGATCACATGACCCTAGGGTACTGCAGCCATTTTTTAAAAAAATGCCAATTGCCAAGAACCTGAATTTTGATTGGGGGGATGCCATGATGGTCCTAAGTATGAGGACCAATCACAAATCACATTTTCAGCAGAATAGCTTTGAACAGTCACTAAATGAATTGTTGCACAATAAGTCAAATATTACATGTATCAAGAAAGTCAAAATGAAATGACAGCCATGTACCAAAGCAATATCTCATTTGGAAATGAGTGAAGTTTATATGTATTTATAAAGGCAGATGAGATTATTAATAGTAACACAATTTAGTAACTTCTGAGGTTAGAAGAGATGAATCTTCATTTAAAAGACAATTGTACATGGTGAAATATTTTCAGCGGTATTCACGGTGGAACACTGTGGAACTCATCTATAAACAAATAACTAAGCACAATTAAAGATCTAGGTTTTTTAAAAAAGTATTATCCTTTCAACATTCAGATAAAATTTAGGTCAGTTGGACAAACAAATTCAAGATTATTCTTCCAAATTCTATTTTACTCAGGTAACAGGAGTGACTGCCAGTAAGTATGGATCTATTTATAACATCCATCTTTTTCAACCACACTCTTAGGGGAAATTGGAAGATCCAATTATGAGGCCATCTGGTGTTTTGATTTTTAGTTGTAAATCTACAAGTTCCATTCACAGCAATTGTATGCAGTTGAGAGAACAGGGTCTCAGCTTTTTCCTTCCTTTTTTCCCATAGTAACTCACTAAAACAGCTGTCACTTCCAGCTGCAAAAGAGGCTTGAAGTTGAACATTTTTATAGGTGGCTAGAATCAGCTTTTGGCAGAAAAAGATATTGGATAATGCCTGAGCTGCCACCAAACATCAATAGATGTTACACTGAAGATTCCTTTTTGATAAACACTTTGAAAATGTCAAAGTCAATCAAATATTTCAGAGTGGTAATTATTTTGATAATGATTGAATTTATCTAAAAACAAAATGGAAAACTTATTAGTTCTGCCCAATACTTTATCTTACACAATTGATGATGATGATGATGATGACGATGGTTATGGTTATGGTTATGGTTATGGTTATGGTTATGGTTATGGTTATGGTTATGGTTATGGTTATTATTAAATAATTTTTATTTTAAGTATATACATAGACAAAACAAAGACAAAACTCTACATAGCCCTCCCCACCCCCGCTCTCTCATTAATAGCTTGATTTATATCTATTATAGGGTGTATATTACCAACTGTTGTTATTGGGTCATAAGTATGACCAATTTTCAAATTTCAAATATTTGTCATTCATTTGACACATTTAATCAATTACACCATGGTTTTAGAAGGATCAGCTTGATCTTTCAGGGTTAGTGAGTGACTTATTTAGTGAGCTTCAAAAGACAGCTATGGTAACCTCTAGTAAAAATCAGGGAATCAAGGACCAGTTTATACAGCAAATGGAAATCACGTGAGGGTAGCCAATGGCCAGAGATTAAACCAAGAGAGATAAGAAAGCAAGAGATGGCTTAGGGCAGTGTTTTTCAACCAGTGTGCCGTGGCACACTAGTGTGCCGCGAGACATGGTCAGGTGTGCTGCGAAGCTCAGAGAGAGAAAGAAAACAAGAGGAAGAAAGAGAAAGAAAGAAAGAGCAAGAGAGAGAAAGAAAACAAGAGAGAAAGCAAGCAAGAGAAAGAAAGCAAGAGAGAAAGAAAGCAAGAGAGAAAGAGAACGAGAGAAAGCAAGCAAGAGAGAGAGCAAGAGAGAGAAAGAAAGCAAGAGAGAGAGCAAGAGAGAGAAAGAAAGGGAGGGAAGGTGGGAGAGAGAGACAGAGGGAAGTAGGGAGAGAGAAAGAGAGCAAAAAAGAGGAAAGAAGGAAGAGAGAAAGAGGGATGGAGAGAGGGAAAAAAGAGGGAGAGAAAGAGGGAGAAATAGAGTGAAAGGGAGGGAGAGAATTTTTTTGTCCAAACTTTTTTTAGCCACCCCCCCCCCCCAATGTGCCCCATGGTTTTGTAAATGTAAAAAATGTGCCGCGGCTCAAAAAAGGTTGAAAATCACTGGCTTAGGGTATACACTAGCTGCATTAGAAGCTTGGGAACTAAATTACACAGACAATAAATAATAGATTCCAACCTTTCTGTCCTGAAATTATAACTCCTCAGATTGTAGCCAAGGGATTGTATTTTTCAACAAGGTTTAAAAGTTCACAGATTTGACTACATGCAAAATCTTTCTTTCTTTCTTTCTTTCTTTCTTACTTTCTTTCTTTCTTTTCTTCTGTGGTATATGATAAGCTTAAGAGTTGTGGGAAGGGAGGGAGGGAGAGAGGAAGGAAATTTTTAAAAAATCAAGATGGTAGCTGCAACAGCACTGGGGACAGGTCTTCTGCCTCTTGACTTTCTTGACCAACTTCCCATGGTCACCTCTGAAAGCAGAAAATAGAGAAAACTCAAAGGTGGCTAAAACTGCAGCTGGACTTTACTGTTTAGATTTTTAAATTCCCTTAAACTGTTAAATTAGCCTCGCTTTAAAATGGCTGACTTCCTTAAGGGAAAACTAATCAAAAGAAGGGAAATTGGGAAAGGACAGAAGGAGGACAGTAGCCAGCTGGGAAGCAAAGGACAGTTGGCTACTGATCTGGGGGAAAACTGTTTAAATTTACACTATGAGGTTCATACTCCAGATATACTGTTGGGGGAGGGAATCTCAAAGAATCTCAACTTCTTCAGCTCTAAGTAGCTTATTTGTTTACATTTCTTATTTTCAGCAACTTTAAGATATGTGGATGTCAACTCCCAGAATTCCCCAGCCAGCAGGAGAGTTGAAGTGCATACATATCAAAATTGCTAAAACTAAGGAACATTGCTTTATTTAATTTATTTCCTTGTGTTATGACCAGAAGGTTCCACAAGATTCTGTAACTGGGTAAAGTATTAAAGTATAGTTGTTAAGCAGAAATGGCTGTGTTAAAGTAGAAGTGTTTACCTCCTTTTCATTGGCTGCTGCGGTTTGGCGCCAATCTTGTAGAGCTGTCAGGCATCGCTTGTTGCCGGGCGAAACTGTATAAAAGGAAAGTGCCACCGGGCTTACGCGCTTCTCTCTAGCTCGCGTCTGAGTGAAAGTGTATCCGCGTCTAGATAGTCTCCTGCTGAGAATAAACATTTAAAGTTAGCAACCGTGTTTCTCGGTTATTTCACTGGCGACGAGGGTCTTGAGGAGATTTTTTTTAACAGAAAAAAATCATTATGGCGACCCCTTCGATTATTCAGCCACCCGAGTTATTTGACCCAGAGAGGTCAACTTGGACTGCCTATATGGCTAAATTTGAAATTTTCCTTGAAGCCGCTGGCATGAAAGATGCTGACAACGGCCGCAAAAGGGCTTTATTTCTTAACTACTGCGGCACTCAAATTTTTGATTTGGCAGGGACTTTAACTGACCCAGAACCTGCAAATTCGGTTCCATGGGAAACTTTGATGGAGAAGTTGGCCGCTCATTTTAAGCCAACGAAACCTGCCAGGGTTTTCAGGCATCAGTTCTCCCGAATGGCTCAGGCTGAAGGGGAGACCATTAATCAGTTTGCCACTCGCCTCATGACTATTTTAGCCAAGTGTCAGTTTGACAATCCTGAGGCTAGGTTAACTGATGCCATAATATTTGGCATGAGGAATGTTTCTATCCGGAATAAACTGCTGGCAGCTGACGACTCGTCACTTCAAGATGTAATTAAGGCAGCGCAAACCGCGAAAGTCGCTGAAACCGCTGCAGCTGACCTTAAGTCAAACGATAAGCTGACCACAGTTTTTAAAAATCGCTGAGACTCCTCGAACCCCCGCCAATCCTCAACCTGAGTACAACACATCTGGATTCGACCCATATGAAGACTGCTGCTGCCAGCTGCAAGGACTGCCTGCCAGACAACCTCGTCCATCTTTCCAAGCCTGTGCCAGATGCCGGGGTCAGCATGCCCGTTCTAGATGTCCATTTAAGGATGCTTTCTGCCGCCGCTGCGACAAACGAGGCCACATTGCTGCCGTCTGCCGAGCCATCCTACCCGATGACATCCCCTTCAATCAAGACCTGCTGCCCACGTTCCCATCTCAATGAGGATACCGGCCATTCAGACAACAAGGATGGGGGAACCAGAGACCATGGAACAACCGAGGTAACCGCACATCCACGGACTTTGGCACATACCCACCTGCCCCTAATAAAATTATTGTTCCCCTCATGTTAAATCATCAACCATGCCACATGGAGCTGGACACAGGCTCTAAATTTACTTTAACCGTGGCATAAACTGAGACTCTTTGTGCCTTCACTGTCCCTGGACTCTTTAACACCACTGGACATTGCCATCAAGGACTTCCAGGGGCATCCAATCCGGGTTTTGGGAAGCACTAGGGTGCCTATAACTTTTAGAAATGTACATTGTATGTTACCTATTCTAGTTATTGAGGGGGCAAATCATTCCCTTTTGGGACTGGATTGGATGGCTCCTTTGGGGTTAGCCATAGTTCCCTCTAAGCTGAGCAGTGAGCAATCGCTCACTTAAAAATCATCATCAACTCAGAGTTTTCCAAACCTGCTCAGAAGCTGAGAGGGAAGGGGAGAGAGAGGAAGAGAGGAGGAGAGAGAAACAGATAGAAAAAAGAGAGGAAGGAAAAGAGAAAGAAAAAGAATGGGAGTAAGGAAGAGAGAAAGAAAATCAAAATCTAGTTTGAAACTTGCTCAACTATTTAAGTGGCATTTTGATATTGATAGAGTTGCCCTATTATGAGCTCACTGTTATAGACACATAGTACAGTATTTTATTTTGAAATTCTCTGAGGCAAAACAGGGTGGGTTTGTTTGTTTGTTTGTTTGTTTGTTTGTTTTCTTGCTTGCTTGCTTGCTTGCTTATTTGTTTATTTGTTTATTTGTTTGTTTGTTTGTTTGTTTATTATTTCTGTGCCGCCCAGTCCCGAAGGGACTGCCGCTCAGACACTATACTTTTCCGCCTGCCCACCCACCCCCAAAAATTAGAGGGAACACTGGGGTTAGCTGTCACTGGTCTTCACAAAGTGACTAGTGTAAAGGAGCCTAACTTTGTCAAAGAATTTCCGGAGGTTTTTAAACCAGGGTTGGGTACCTATAAGGGGCCTCCCATTTCTTTTTCCTTGGATCCCGCTGTTCCCCCCCTTCGGTTCAAACCTCGCAGGGTACCACTACCCCTACTGGAAAAATTAGATGCTCAGTTACAGAAACTCCAGGCTCAGGGTATTTTAGTGCCTGTTGAACATGCCCCCTGGGAGACCCCTATTGTCACCCCCCTGAAGCCTGATGGCTCTCTGCGAGTTTGTGCAGATTATAAGTCTACCTTGAATAAGGCATTACAGCACAACTCCTATCCGATACCTGTCGTGCAGCAGTTGCTGCATACCCTGGAGTCTGGAATTTTTTTTTGCAAGGCTGGACCTTGCACAGGCATACCAGCAGCTCCCTGTGGACGATGCCACAGCTCTCGCACAAACAATTGTGACCCACAGGGGGCCTTCAAATGTACTCGACTACAATTTGGGATCAGTGTGGCCCCGGGTATATTCCAGCGACTCATGGAATGATTGCTCTGGGGAATTAGGGGAGTGGTCCCCTATTTTGACGATATTTTAATATCAGGGGACACTCCTGACCAACTGCACTGTAGAATTCGACAGGTTCTGGCTAGGTTACAAACTAAGGGGTTAAGGCTAAAGCCAGAAAAGTGTGTGTGGGGAACCTCATCAGTGGATTTCCTTGGCTTTAGAATAGATGAAGCAGGCATACACCCCACTGAGGAGAAAATCAAAGCCATTAGGGATGCCCCTGCCCCCACCTCTAGAACAGAGCTGCAGGCATTTTTAGGGCTGTTAAATTTCTACTCTGTTTTTCTAAAACAGAAAGCCTCCACAGCTGAGCCGCTTCATCAACTTCTCCACAAGGGAGCGCCATGGAGATGGGGTGAGACAGAACAACAGGCTTTTAATGATGTAAAAAACCTTTTGACCTCCCAAAGTGTTGTGATACAATACAGTTCTACATTACCACTTAGGCTCACATGCGATGCTTCTCCGTATGGGGTGGGAGGGGTCCTGGCCCACATCTTGCCCAATGGCCAGGAAGCCCCAATAGCCTACTATTCAAGAACATTGTCCCTAGCAGAGCACAATTATGCACAGATAGATAGGGAGGCTCTGGCATTGGTAGCTGGGGTAAAAAAGTTTCACAACTACTTATTGGGGAGGTCTTTTCAGCTGGTCACTGACCATAAACCTTTGTTAGGGCTCTTAGCCACAGAGCACCCAACTCCTCCATTCATGTCCCCTCGCATGTCCCGTTGGGCTATATTTCTGGCGGGTTATGACTATATTCTGGTACACAAAGGGGGCTCAATGATTAATCACGCGGATGGTCTTAGTCGCTGCCCCTTAGGCCAAAGGGTGGAGGACCCTGCCCCTGCAGGAGATATTCTCCTCATTGATTTAGGTGCACCATCCCTTGTTACTGCCAAAGAGGTGGCCATCAAAACAAAAAAGGACCTGGTGTTGGGAAAGGTCCTCCAATATATATTGAAAGGGTGGCGACCCAATGGCGAAGACCACTCGGTACTAGACTTTAAAACCAAGAGGCTAGAACTCTCTGTAATGCAGGATTGTATTTTATGGGGTGATAGGGTAGTTATACCCAGTGCACTAAGGCCTCAAGTCATGCACATGCTGCACCAGGGGCACCCTGGGGTGGTCAGGATGAAAGCTCTGGCCAGGGGGTACCTATGGTTGCCAGGCTTAGACAAGGGAATTGAAGATTGGGTGGCCACATGTAGCCCCTGTCAGGAAACAAGGCCAAATCCTCCTAAAACCACCCCTGCACAGTGGGATGCACCCCAAGGACCCTGGTCAAGGGTACATATAGATCTGGCTGGACCGGTGGGCACCAATATGTTTTTGATAGTGGTGGATGCATACTCCAAATGGTTGGATGTTATATTACTAGGGTCCACCACTTCTTCTGCAATTATACATGTATTAAGGAGGTTGTTTGCAATCCATGGGTGTCCAGATGTCCTGGTCTCGGACAATGGCCCCCAATTCACCTCTAGGCAGCTGGAGCTGTTCTTAGCCCAATTGGGAGTGAGACATGCCTTGGTCTCACCCCACACAGCCTGGGCTAATGGTATGGTGGAGAGGTATGTTAGGGAGGCCAAAGAGGCCATTAAAAGGTCATCACCTGGGGAGATACAGGGAAGACTGGACACCTTCCTGTTAACGCAACATATAACACCGAGTCTAACTACCAATAAGAGCCCAGCTGAATTACTTATGGGAAGGAGATTGAGGTCTCCTTTAGACAGGCTGCACTCCTCCTATATTAAGGTCAAGCCTGAGCATGTAACCACCCCTGAAAGGGCAATGTATGTGGGACAAAAGGTCTATGTAAAAAACTTTGACAGGGGCAAACAGTGGAAGACTGGGATTGTGACTGAGCAAACAGGTCCTAAGACATATATGGTCAAACTGGATGATGGATGCCTCTGGAAGAGGCACATTGACCATGTCAGGGGAAGAGTGGAAACAGCCAGTATCAGAGAGAAGATGGCTGACAATAGTAATGGGGTTTCTAATGCTTCACTCCCCACAGGGAGTTATACCAGACCCAGCCGTGCCCAAGAGCAAATAGATTGGGACTTACCTGGGTTTAGTGACCACTCCAGCGCTGCTCAAGCTCCAGCATGCTCCAACCGGGAAAGTTCTTCAACCGCAGGATCAGAAGAACCATCGTCCTCAGTAGATGTCCAGGTCCTCAAGGAACCACGTCGGTCAGAACGCACCCCCAGGAAGCCTGCTCGGCTTGAGGACTTTATTACTTGTTTGTCCGAATAAAAACCTGTAAAAATCCATCCAGAAGGGGGAGGGGTGTTATGACCAGAAGGTTCCACAAGATTCTGTAACTGGGTAAAGTTTTAAAGTATAGTTGTTAAGCAGAAATGGCTGTGTTAAAGTAGAAGTGTTTATCTCCTTTTCATTGGCTGCTGCGGTTTGGCGCCAATCTTGTAGAGCTGTCAGGCGTCGCTTGTTGCCGGGCGAAACTGTATAAAAGGAAAGTGCCACCGGGCTTACGCGCTTCTCTCTAGCTCGCGTCTGAGTGAAAGTGTATCCGCGTCTAGTTAGTCTCCTGCTGAGAATAAACATTTAAAGTTAGCAACTGTGTTTCTCGGTTATTTCACCTTGTTTATCTAATTATTTAATACAGCCCCTCCTCCCCAACAACATATCTGTTGGGGTACAACAAAACCAAAAGCAATAAATATCATTTACTAATCATAAAAAACTGTAAGGAAAAAAACTCAGAACTAGCATGATTTAGTTTTATTTATATTTCTTATTTCCAAAGGGTCTATCTCCTTCAGAGATAGATGCTATAATTTGATTTAGCAATTTGATAAACTGAAACTTCAAAGAAGACTGTATTTATTTGTCCCTGAGAGCTTAAAGGGGGCAGGGGTGAATCTATCAGTTTTATGTACTGTCAGATAGACCAGAGGTCCCCAACCTTTTTTGCACCAGGGACCGGCTTTAAGCTAGACCAGTTTTCCATGGCCCGGTGGGGGGGGGGAAGCTAGCTGTCAGCGGCGCCGTAAAAGGGGCGATCAAGAGAGGAATGGGTGAATGAATGGACGGAGGGTGGGAAGGAAGGAAGGAAAGAGGGAAGGGACAGGAACAAAAGAAGGGTGCAAAGGAAGCAAGGAAAGGTGTGAAAGGGGAGAGTAAGAGAGGAAGGAGTGAAAGAAGGGAATGAGGGAGGAAAGAAGGGAGGAAGGAAAAGGAAAGCAAGAAATGGAGGGAGGAAAGGAAGGAAAGAAAGAAAGAAAGAAAGAAAGGGGGAAGGGACAGGAACAGAGGAAGGAAGCAAGGAAACTTATGAAAGGGGAGAGTAAGGGAAGAAGGTAGGAAGGAGAAAGAAAAGAAGAAATAGAGGAAGGGAAGGTAAAAGAGAGAAAGAAAAAGAGCAAGAAAGAAAGAAAGAGAAAGAAAGAAAGAAAGAAAGAAAGGCAACTTCAAAGAAAGGCTCACTGAGCATCTCTCACTCTCTCTCTCTTTCTATCCCTCTTTCTTTCTTTCTCTTCCTTTCTCTCTCTCCTCTTCCTTTATCTCCTCTCTCTCTCCCTCTCTCTTTCTCTCCCCCCTCTCTCCCCCTTTCCCTCTCTTGCTATCTCTCCCCCCTCTCCCTCTCTCTTTCTCCCTCTCCCTCTCTTTCTCTCTCTCCCCCCTCTCTCTTTCTCTCTCTCTCCCCCTCTTTCTCTCTCTTCTTCTCACTTTCTCTCTCTTGTTTTCTTTCTGTCTCTTTTGCTTTCTCTCTCTCTCACTCTTTCTTGTTTTCTTTCTCACGCTCTTTCTCTCTCTTGTTCTCTCTCTTGCTATCTCTTTCTCTCCCCCCCTTTCTCACTCTCTCTTTCTCACTTTCTCTCTATCTTGCTGTCTGTTGCTCTCACTCACTCTCGTTCTCTCTCCGTTCTTCTCAGCGATGACGCACGCACGCCCTGCCCGCCTCACCTTTGCGAGAGCACTTTCGCCCCGGGCTCTCAGCAAGGGGGTTTGCAGGAGAGGCGGGGCCGGCGAAGGTGATATTGAATGTCGGGGGAGAACGGGCGGTTGCACGCGCTCCCTATCCCCCTGCTAGCCCACTCGGAATATTCAAAATAAGAAAAGCCTTCGCCGGCAAAGGTTTTTCTTATTTTGAATATTCCGAGTGGGCTAGCAGGGAGATAGGGAGCGCGTGCAACCGCCCGTTCTCCCCCGACATTCAATATCACCTTCGCCGGCCTCCGCTGAGGAAAGCCTTTGCCGGCATTTCCTCTCGGCATCAAGGAGGCGCAGCGGCGGGCGGAGAGAGGGAAGGGGGGGGTAGCGGCGTCCCTCCTGGCCTTGGTGGGCCGCCCAACCCTCCCCACCTCCTGCAAACGCGGCGGGCGGCGGGGGGAGAGCGAGGAGCCGGTTCCAGTGGGTGCGGGGCTTGGCTGGCTGGCGGGGGGAGCGCCGCTGGTGGTGTGGAAAGGCCGAGGGGGCCCTGGCGCCGCGGACCGGCTGAAAAGCCCCAACGGCCCGGTCCCGGTCCGCGGACCGGCGGTTGGGGACCTCTGAGATAGACTATTCAAGGAAGCTGAGATTGACAGAACTGGCTCCAGATCCTTAAATTAGAGATACCCTGCCCCAAAAGTCAAAATGTCTGAATCAGGAACTTTTCAAACTGAGGAAAAGGAATTTAAATGACATTTCCTTTGTCTTTAATCTGCCCCATCACAGGAAGGTACTGTATGTCAACTATATGGCCCCTATACAAAGTAGAATATCAAATGTTGAGAATGCATGTAGAATTATGAGGAGCCCTTACCATCATTCCTTCCTTCAACAAGAAATGAGAAAGCATCTAGGAGAAGAGATAAAGCTAGGGAAGATGACTGCCCAATCAATGGCTGTAGGATACTTGAGAAGAAGTCTCCTGTTGGCTTTTTGGAGAAGAGATCTGTTTAGCTTTATATATCACAAATGTTTATTCCTGCATTTCTTTGCTTGGCCTGGGGGCTGCTTTAAGCCTTTCAGCAGCTCTGTCTGAACTGCACTTTCCAATTTAGCAGGTGGGGCCTAGACAAAGACACACTGGATTTCATTTTGTTCATACTAAAACTGAATTAAAATGAGATGAGTTAGCTTTTTTTGTTGTTCTCCAGCCATCTAGTTAACTTTTTCTAATGGTGTCACATTTGGAATGGTAACATATGTGACAATTTGTGGCTCACGTCCAGACTTTCTTATTTTATTTATTTATTTATTCATTCATTCATTCATTCATTCATTCATTCATTCATTCATTCATTCATTCATTCATTTATTTATTTATTTATTTATTTATTTATTTATTTATTTATTTATTTATTTTGTCCAATACACAATGAGGGTTTTAATGGGTATACAGTATATATATATATACACATAGTAAAATGCACGATGAAGGTTATAGAGGAGATACTCATAGTAAAATATATTTAAGAAATAATAGAAAAGAAGATATAGGAATAGAACATATCAATGAAAGAATAGAAGAAGAGATATAGGAATAGAAGAAAGGTATAGGAGATATAGGACAGCAATAGGACAGGGGACGGAAGGCACTCTAGTGCACTTGTACTCTCCCCTTACTGACCTCTTAGGAATCTGGATAGGTCAACTGTACATAATCTAAGGGTAAAGTGTTGGCGGTTTGGGGTTTGGGCCAGAGTGAGTCCTGGGGACATATTTAACACACTTCCTCCTTCCATTTTTCTCCATAGTAATAATTCTGAGTTGTGCTGAGAGAATAACTGGCCCAAGTAACTGGCCCGTGGCTTTCCTGGTTAAAGTTAATATGGCTATAAATGCTTTGTTTATTTTTTTTGCAATTGTATAATGATGAGAAATGAAAGTGGTATACTGTACAACTGTGTTTTTAAGCCAAGTTTCTGTTTTTCCTTTGACATGCAATGAGGCAGGTTTTTTTATTATCAGCATGCAAAGACAACATACTCTTAAATTAAGGATAACTTGAGTAATTAATGATAACATCTGGAGTTGTGGGACTCGTGGTTCAAAATATTTGAAGGGCAGCAGTCAGGGGTAGCTGAACTAGAGGTTCCTTTTGATTTGGGCTTGGCATATTTATGCCGGCGGAGATAAGACTAAACTAGAGCTCCCAACGATCTTCATAGGCTGTGTTAATTAGAGTTGTGAAAAGGTATAATTCAGTAGCGTGCAAAGAGTTATTGTCTTTCCTTTGCTTTTAATTAAAACCTGATTAATTCTGAGTAATAACAAGGGCACATTGATATGATTCACATAATTCATTGGATATGATTTTTAAACTTTCTAAACAGTCTTTGTCTGCTTGCTCATTATTATACCATCTGAGCCCCAGATTTGAACATAAAATATTTTAGGAATGACACACTTGTTGCAACTTTGTCTAAAATAATTGCTACTGCTTCTTGCCAACATTATGCTCTGTGCATTGGTGTTGAGAAAATAGGAAAAAGTGTCTTGACAACTGCTTCATGTTGTTGTGTCTTTCTCCCAAATATACCAGGTGATGGTATATTTGACATAACCTATTTTTCAGAGGAAAAGCAAATTAAAGATAAACCAGGGATTAATTTAATTAATTCAAACCATAAAAGATGTTGTCACTCAGAGTGAACAGTACTAAATGAAAGAAGAGATTTATATTTTGTCTTTAGAAAATGGTTGAATCCAAATGTGGGGGTTTTTTTGTTTGTTTGTTTGTTTGTTTTTGTATTTCTCTAGGGCAAATTTTCTACCGGTCATGTGCAATTTTTTTCTATGCAAAAAGATTGAATATATTTTATTTTATTTATTAGATATTATAAACCACATTTTCATCTGAAATTCAAGGTGTTTGTTTGTTTGACTTCTATACCACCCAATCCCAAAGGACTCAGGGATTTATACAGGGATTCCCTTTATTCATACCAACCTTGTGAAGTAGGATGGGTTTGAAAAAAGAAAAAAAGTAAAACACTGGCCCAAAGGCAGCCAGTGTACATCCAGGTTAGTGTTAACTTGAATCTTTTTTTAAAAAAATTCCTAGTTAAAACTTTCACTTTCACCCAAAATGAAACATTTTCAAAACCTTTGTTTCAATATTGAAACAAAATATTGTTTTAAGCAGAGCAGTGGGATCTTACAGGTAGAGGGTTAAATTGGGCAAGATTGTGAACAATGACTATTTTTTCTAATATTTATTCTAATATTCTGAGTAGTAGAAATGATTCTGGCAAGAGAAACCAAATGGCAGAAAAAAATCAGCAAAATGGCAGACTGAGTCTCTGCAGACCAGAAAAACAGATGACATTGTAAACTCCCCAAAATGGCTACCGATTGTTGTACCCAGTTCAGGTCTGAGCCTGATGCTGAGGCCAATGAAGGACACCATACACGAAGTGCAGATTTTGTTCTCTTTTATTGGAATGCTCCAAGAAAAGGGGTCCTAGCCAAAATACCAAGAGCCCAGAAAAAAGGATTAAGGAAGCTTTATGCATTTTTACTAAAGCAGAAGGTGGGACAAGACAGACTATATAAAAATCATCATCTAAAATAATTTTAGTAATGATCTGACAATTTGTTCTATTTACCTCTAGACGTCCCTATTCTTAAGTCTTGGCTAATGAATGCTCGAGAAGTTATACACATTCTATTTGCTCTAGGCCAGGGATGTCAAACATAAGGCCCTCAGGCTGAATCCAGCCAATGGGGTGCTTAGATCTGGCCTGTGGGGCCACCCTGGAAACAGCAAATGACTGATCTGTGATTCCTCTGCCAGTGAAAACAGAGATCAGGAGTGTTGTGTTCATTTAAAGAAATAAGAGAAAATCACTGATTGGTTAAGACACGGCTAGTTTTAGGTTGCCGCCAAAAATAAACGGTTGTCAGCAGAAAAGCCTGTGCATAAGAAAAGGTATAAATAGGGCAAGGATTAGCCATTGCTCTTGTTGGGAGTTGCTATTGAGAGGAACAGTTGGTTGGTATGTCTTTGGAAATAAATATGTTTTGAACAAGCAAGAGTCTCCAGTGCAGTGATTTAACAAGGAGGGCTACACACGGCTCTCCCAAGCTTCATTTTGGCTGCCAGGCGATTGCAGGAGGCCATCCCAGCCGAAAATGGAACTCGGGAGCACATTTACACTGGCAGAGCACTAAGGCCACAGGTGCCCCTGACACGAGTGATGTCAAGCTGGCCACGCCCACCCTGGCCATGCCCACCCCAGCCCCTTGAGGCCAAACACAATCCTGATGTACCCCTCAATGAAATCAAGTTTGACACCCCTGCTCAAGGCCATCTCTATTCCTAACTTTTAGCTGAACTATGCGGGATGTCTAACTCTTTGTTACTTTTATCAGTCCACTAATCACCTAGAATTGTTACAAGCTTTACACAGACATATTCTCTGTGAATAAGCATTCTGCCAGACTGACAGAATTACAGGCTTCCCGCCCTCTTTTCAAGTATATGCCATAACCTTGCTTTGTTTTAGCAGCCCACCCATCACAATGGTATCTGTTACTAACTGCCTATGAAAATACTGTATACATGAATCACCATATAATTTGGAAAGTCGTGAACAAAATGAGTGAATATAAAGTTTCAATAGGGCAGTTCTGTAGAGTAAATATCTGTAGTAGGCCTTTATTAGTTCTGATCAGAAAACACAATTCCTGAGAGAACCACCGATAATTTTCCAGGTTCTTTTCCTTTCTTCTTTTCCTTCCCTTCCCCTGCCATTCCTCCCCTTTCCCCGCCTTCATTCTTTCCTTCCTTTTCCCACCATTTCTTGTACCTGTGAAAACTCTACTCTCATTATTCAACTTTTATTTTGGAGCAAAAATTTAAAGGAGTGGGTCACCTTTCAAATCTAGGAAGTCAAGAGTTTATTTCTACTTTGGGCCCAATCCTGATTTTGGAAGAGAAACAGCATTGATCACCCTGATGGATGATATTAGCTGGGAAATAGACAGTGTGTGCATAACGGTGTTCTCCTGAATCATTCTGCAGCTTTTGATGGAGCTATCAATTTTTATCATAGCATCTTTTTAGATTGCCTGGCTGGATTGGATTTAGGGTTATAGTGTATGGTTTTGAAAGGGACCTGAGAAATGAATTAGTGTCAGAATATCTCCAGCATTTTCTAGGACAAAAGGCTGAAGAGAGACTGCTTTGACCCCTGGCCTTTACTGCATGGCACCACAAAGTTCTATCAATGTAATTGAAATCTAGGCAAAACTTTTGTGAGAAAAGCCATACAAATATAAATACATTATTATAATTATTCGGACATACTCCACCTCTTTTTCTTTTCTTTTTTTCAGATACTCATTTTGCCAGCTGCTAATTCTGGGAAAACTATGAGATTGCTGCCTGGAAGTATTTGTGAATGAATGTAAGTAAAGAAAAAATAATAATTTAGATAAGAAAGTTCTGTAGTTTAGGAATTCAGCTGATAAAGTAATTTTAAAAATCCAAAAATGCTTCAGAACGAAAGTATATTATTTTGATATCAGGATACCAAATACAAGCACTTGTTATTAATGCTGCACAGTTTATATGCACATACACACACACACACTCATTATGGTAGTAAGGCTGAATAATCAAAGACATAATATAGATCCATATTTAATTGCTAACCTCTGTTATTCAGCAATCATCACTGGCACTATTAAAACCAAAATGCCATTTAAAATGAAGTACATTTTTCATGGCATTTTGGTTAAAATTTGGAGGGTTTGATAATCTGCAGATGTGCTTATACATACAGGGAATATAGATACTTTTTAAAAAAATGCTACACTTTTACTCCTGGATAAGCTTGTCCCTGGATAAATTGAACCTGATTTTTATAGAGGCATTTTGACACCTAAAATTCTCAGCTTAACCATGAATATTTAAAGTAGTAAGGAAACTTAAGGAAAATACAGTAATGGTGTGCAATTGCCTCCCTCCCACTGCCATTTTTCCTTTGTTTTCTATTCAGTTTACTCTACCTAGCTCCTTGTCATTGAAAACTTCAAGGCAAGGTCTTATTTCATAATAAGAAAAGAAAAGTTTTTTATATGATTATATGAAGCATGGTTGTTTTGTTATAACTATATATTGTTTTACTTTATGGTGGAGAAAATTAAAAAAACAAAAAAATAAAAAAATAAAAAAAATCTTATACCGAATTTTAACAAGGATGTGGTTGTTCCATATTGGTTGGAAATTTTTTAACATGTTGATCCAGATTGTAGGAAAATAATTAAGGTATGTATGTTTAAATGTATTGTTAAACATCCTGTAACATTGCACTGCAACATTCCACTAGGATGTTGTCTTCCCCTTTTTCTTACTGTACTTATGTTCCTGCCCTCCCCCCCTCCTGCAATCTGGTAGCTTTCTAAGCTACCCACTGATTGGCTGCAGCATTTGATTACAGACTGCAGGCCTTGCTAGTCAGTATCCAGACAGATTCTTCTCATTAGTAACCAGAGTGATTCTTCACTGCAGCTGACTGACAGAAGCAGCTTCTGATAGATGGTAACACCATTGTTTCCGTTGCTGACAGATAATGCATGTACAATTTTTATGCTCAAGTAAACTACAAGAAATCCCCCCCCCCTAAATTTTGTCATAGTGGCATGTATTTTCCTCTGCTAGCGCCATAGCGCCTGTCGAAATCTATCACCTGAGGCTCATTTTCCTGAACTAAACTATGGTGAGCTTTAATGTTCACCTAATCCCATTTATGTCGCACTGTAAATTTGGCACTGATATATCTACTCAAATGAAATAAAAGCATAAATATTCTCTCCTTACACAAACATAAAGCACTGTTCTTTGTATATATTTATTTAGAACAGTCTAATGTAGATGCTGGATAGAGTGCTCTGAGTTGTATTTCAGGAACATTGTGTGTCTATACATAGATACATAGATACAAATATATATATATTTGTTTTCATAGATTTTCACGGGTATATGTATGTAGATTGTTCTAAGTTCGGGTTTTACCCCGTGTAATATTTTGAGTGTCTATGCGACATTTCGGTGAAATCACATTCACCATCATCAGGCTGAAGTTTAAGCTTCATGCTGCTGTAGATATATATATATATATATATATATATATATAAATATATATATAACTTTTTTTAATTTTTTTTGCTGAATTTGAAAATTAAGGGAGACCTTATTCGGCCTTATTTTGGCCTCATCAGCTAGCCATACCCTCATTGGGACTTGAACTTGCAACCTTTGCCTTGTAAGGCCGAGAATTAACCTCTAGGCTACAGTATCCAATCCCTTCAGCAAGGCTTTTTAAAAAAAAGCTGCCGGCAGACGAAGCTGAGGCGAACGGAGTGGGGGAAGGGAAACCCATGGAGATCCAGAGGGGAGAATGGGGCAGGAAAGAGTGGAGAAAAACGGAGGAAACCCATGGAGATCCAGAGGGGAGAATGGGGCAGGAAAGAGTGCAGAAAAACGGAGGAAACCCATGGAGATCCAGAGGGGAGAATGGGGCAGGAAAGACTGGAGAAAAACGGAGGAAACCCATGGAGATCCAGAGGGGAGAATGGGCAGGAAAGAGTGCAGAAAAACATAGGAAACCCATGGAGATCCAGAGGGGAGAATGGGGCAGGAAAGAGTGCAGAAAAACGGAGGAAACCCATGGAGATCCAGAGGGGAGAATGGGGCAGGACAGAGTGGAGAAAAACGGAGGAAACCCATGGAGATCCAGAGGGGAGAATGGACCCGGAAAGAGTGGAGAAAAACGGAGGAAACCCATGGAGATCCAGAGGGGAGAATGGGGCAGGAAAGAGTGCAGAAAAATGGAGGAAACCCATGGAGATCCAGAGGGGAGAATGGGGCAGGAAAGAGTGCAGAAAAATGGAGGAAAACCATGGAGATCCAGAGGGGAGAATTCGGCAGGAAAGAGTGCAGAAAAACGGAGGAAACCCATGGAGATCCAGAGGGGGGAAGGGGGCAGGAAAGAGTGCAGAAAAACGGAGGAAACCCATGGAGATCCAGAGGGGAGAAGGGGGAGGAAAGAGTGCAGAAAAACGGAGGAAACCCATGGAGATCCAGAGGGGAGAATGGGGCAGGACAGAGTGGAGAAAAACGGAGGAAACCCATGGAGATCCAGAGGGGGGAAGGGGGCAGGAAAGAGTGCAGAAAAACAGAGGAAACCCATGGAGATCCAGAGGGGAGAAGGGGGAGGAAAGAGTGCAGAAAAACGGAGGAAACCCATGGAGATCCAGAGGGGAGAATGGGGCAGGACAGAGTGGAGAAAAACGGAGGAAACCCATGGAGATCCAGAGGGGAGAATGGACCCGGAAAGAGTGGAGAAAAACAGAGGAAACCCATGGAGATCCAGAGGGGAGAATGGGGCAGGAAAGAGTGCAGAAAAATGGAGGAAACCCATGGAGATCCAGAGGGGAGAATGGGGCAGGAAAGAGTGCAGAAAAATGGAGGAAACCCATGGAGATCCAGAGGGGAAAATTCGGCAGGAAAGAGTGCAGAAAAACGGAGGAAACCCATGGAGATCCAGAGGGGAGAATGGGGCAGGACAGAGTGGAGAAAAATGGAGGAAACCCATGGAGATCCAGAGGGGAGAATGGACCTGGAAAGAGTGGAGAAAAACGGAGGAAACCCATGGAGATCCAGAGGGGAGAATGGGGCAGGAAAGAGTGCAGAAAAATGGAGGAAACCCATGGAGATCCAGAGGGGAGAATGGGGCAGGAAAGAGTGCAGAAAAATGGAGGAAACCCATGGAGATCCAGAGGGGAAAATTCGGCAGGAAAGAGTGCAGAAAAATGGAGGAAACCCATGGAGATCCAGAGGGGAGAAGGGGGCAGGAAAGAGTGCAGAAAAACGGAGGAAACCCATGGAGATCCAGAGGGGAGAAGGGGGAGGAAAGAGTGCAGAAAAACAGAGGAAACCCATGGAGATCCAGAGGAGAGAATGGGGCAGGAAAGAGTAGAGAAAAACGGAGGAAACCCATGGAGATCCAGAGGGGAGAATGGGGCAGGACAGAGTGCAGAAAAATGGAGGAAACCCATGGAGATCCAGAGGGGAAAATTCGGCAGGAAAGAGTGCAGAAAAACGGAGGAAACCCATGGAGATCCAGAGGGGAGAATGGGGCAGGACAGAGTGGAGAAAAATGGAGGAAACCCATGGAGATCCAGAGGGGAGAATGGACCCGGAAAGAGTGGAGAAAAACGGAGGAAACCCATGGAGATCCAGAGGGGAGAATGGGGCAGGAAAGAGTGCAGAAAAATGGAGGAAACCCATGGAGATCCAGAGGGGAGAATGGGGCAGGAAAGAGTGCAGAAAAATGGAGGAAACCCATGGAGATCCAGAGGGGAAAATTCGGCAGGAAAGAGTGCAGAAAAATGGAGGAAACCCATGGAGATCCAGAGGGGAGAAGGGGGCAGGAAAGAGTGCAGAAAAACGGAGGAAACCCATGGAGATCCAGAGGGGAGAAGGGGGAGGAAAGAGTGCAGAAAAACAGAGGAAACCCATGGAGATCCAGAGGAGAGAATGGGGCAGGAAAGAGTAGAGAAAAACGGAGGAAACCCATGGAGATCCAGAGGGGAGAATGGGGCAGGACAGAGTGGAGAAAAACGGAGGAAACCCATGGAGATCCAGATGGGAGAATGGGGAAGGAAAGACTGGAGAAAAATGGAGGAAACCCATGGAGATCCAGAGGGGAGAATGGGACAGGACAGAGTGGAGAAAAATGGAGGAAACCCATGGAGATCCAGAGGGGAGAATGGGGCAGGACAGGGTGGGAAAAAACGGGAGGAACTCAAGTCTGGAGGTGGGGCATCCCAGCGGCCGGCGGCAGGTTCGTAAGGTGAAAAAAGTTCGTAAGAAGAGGCAAAAAAATTCCGAACCCTGGGTTCGTATCTTGAAAAGTTTGTATGACGAGGGGTTCGTATCATGAGGTACCACTGTGTGTGTATATATATATATATATATATATATATATATATATATATATATATGTCACATGTTTTTCGCTGAATTTGAAAATTAAGGGGAGACTAGGATAGATTATATATTATATATTATATATATATTATATATATACATATACATATGAGGCCAGAACAAGGCTGAAATAGTACTATCCTAGTCTCCCTTAATTTTAAAATTTCAGCAATAACATGTGATATATATAGATATATGCATATATACTGTATTTTTCGGTGTATAAGACACACTTTTTTTACTTAAAAGCTGCTTGAAAAATTGGGTGCGTCTTATACACCGAATGTTGCTCAGACCACCTGGCAGCACATGGCTTCCCTCCCTGTGGGAGACTGGAAGGAGTTGGCCGAAGACTCCTCCCAGCAGGCTGAAAAGTGGCTCCAGAGTGGGGCAGAGATGCTCACCTGAGCAGCTTTTCAGCCTGCAGGGAGGACTCCTCGGCCAATGCCAGCTGGCAGGGTTCCCAGATGGCAGGGACAACACATGCCATCTGAGTTAGCTGGTCCTGGCAGAGGCAGAGGCAGTGGCCATGGTGACTTTTCCCCTCGGCTGCCTTTCCATGGCAGGAGCGGCGGTGGTGGTGCTCCAGAGCCTGGACAAGCCTGTCTCCCAGGACTTGCCACCGGCCACTAATGGTTCCATCTAAGTATTGCCGCCTTGCCTCTCACCCCGCCCTCCCCGTCCTTAAGGGGGCTTCGTGGAAGTGGCCAGCTGCACCCTGTTGCTTGCCTATCATACTTGGAAGGATTCAGAAAAGCCCCCTCCCCTCCCTTGCAAGCCTGCTGCCTGGCTGGGTCTCTGGCTTGCAGCAGGCAGCCCGTTTCACTGATCCATTTGCTGCTGCAGCAGCCAATGCCAGGACTGCCCACCTGCTCAGAAATGCCCCCCTCCCAGCCAAGCATCACCATATATTTCCATGCACTTAAATTGTGAAAATTGGAGTAGTCAAGAGAGGGGTCTTTGAAAACCTCATGGTATAGTAGTAATATTAAGGCAACCTCAGCCGGGAACTGTAATTGTAAATGATTCTATCACTAGCTATTTCTGTGTCTAAAGGAACAACTAGAAAAATTATTGTCCTCGTTTGTTTGTTTGAGCTAGGGGTTAAGAGTGCAAGGGTCTTCAAACCTGGCAAGTTTAAGGCTTGTGGACTTCAATTCCTATTTTTGAGCTAGCATGACTGGTGGAGGAATTCAGGGAGTTGAAGTCCACAAGTTTGAAGTTTGTAAAAAGTGTACATATATGTCACATATTTTTGATGAATTTGAAAATTAAGGGAGACTAGGATAGATCTATTGCGGCCTTATTTTGGCCTCAACAGCTAGCCATATCCTCACTGGGACTTGAACTTGCAACCTTGGCCTTGTAAGGCAGAGAATTAACCTCTAGGCTACAGTATCCAACCCCTTCAGCTCTGTACCAGGGAAGGGTTAGATGTTATTTGTGTTGAATCACCCTGGTATATTGAAGGAACATCACAGTTCCTTTTTGCCTCTCGGACCAACCCAGGGCCATTTCCAAGGCAGTTAATTTTATTGATAGCCGACAATTCTATCTATGTGTTGTTTTGTTTTTTGCTGAATTGGAAAATTAAGGGAGACTAGGATAGATCTATTTCGGCCTTATTTTGGCCTCATCAGCTAGCCATACCCTCACTGGGACTTGAACTTGCAAACTTGGCCTTGTAAGGCAGAGAATTAACTTCTAGGCTACAGTATCCAACCCCTTCAGCTCTGTACCAGGGAAGGGTTAGATGTTATTTGTGTTGAATCACCCTGGTATATTGAAGGAACATCACAGTTCCTTTTTGCCTCTCGGACCAACCCAGGGCCATTTCCAAGGCAGTTAATTTTATTGATAGCCGACAATTCTATCTATGTGTTGTTTTGTTTTTTGCTGAATTGGAAAATTAAGGGAGACTAGGATAGATCTATTTCGGCCTTATTTTGGCCTCATCAGCTAGCCATACCCTCACTGGGACTTGAACTTGCAACCTTGGCCTTGTAAGGCAGAGAATTAACTTCTAGGCTACAGTATCCAACCCCTTCAGCTCTGTACCAGGGAAGGGTTAGATGTTATTTGTGTTGAATCACCCTGGTATATTGAAGGAACATCACAGTTCCTTTTTGCCTCTCGGACCAACCCAGGGCCATTTCCAAGGCAGTTAATTTTATTGATAGCCGACAATTCTATCTATGTGTTGTTTTGTTTTTTGCTGAATTGGAAAATTAAGGGAGACTAGGATAGATCTATTTCGGCCTTATTTTGGCCTCATCAGCTAGCCATACCCTCACTGGGACTTGAACTTGCAAACTTGGCCTTGTAAGGCAGAGAATTAACTTCTAGGCTACAGTATCCAACCCCTTCAGCTCTGTACCAGGGAAGGGTTAGATGTTATTTGTGTTGAATCACCCTGGTATATTGAAGGAACATCACAGTTCCTTTTTGCCTCTCGGACCAACCCAGGGCCATTTCCAAGGCAGTTAATTTTATTGATAGCCGACAATTCTATCTATGTGTTGTTTTGTTTTTTGCTGAATTGGAAAATTAAGGAAGACTAGGATAGATCTATTTCGGCCTTATTTTGGCCTCATCAGCTAGCCATACCCTCACTGGGACTTGAACTTGCAACCTTGGCCTTGTAAGGCAGAGAATTAACTTCTAGGCTACAGTATCCAACCCCTTCAGCTCTGTACCAGGGAAAGGTTACATGTTATTTGTGTCGAATCACCCTGGTATATTGAAGGAACATCACAGCTCCTTTTTTGCTTCTCGGCCCAACCCAGGGCCATTTCCAAGGCAGTTAATATATATATAGTGTATACAACCACACACACACACACACACACACGTGATATCCTATATCCTATATAGTATCTATAGTAGTCTTCCTTCCTTTTCATTATCAGCAAAAATATTTTACACTATATATTACACACTATATACCATATACTATATGGAGATAGTGAGCCCTTATAATAACTCAACTTGCAAAATCAGTGTTTGGGCGACATATGCATTTCATCCTACAAAATCTACCTTTATTATCAAAACTTCTTTATGGGGTGGCAAATCAGCTTCCAAAACCAAGTACTTCATCATGGAACTTAAAAATTGTATTTAAATCTGTATGATCTTATCTTTAGTTATGGTGAGAAAAAGCCACAAAAAGTACTTCTTTTTTGGTAATGTTTATTGCTCTTAAAATAATTTAAATTCATGCAGCTGTAAGCAAAATTGGATTGTGAATAGAGTTTTGGATTTATTTTAACTCATTTCCAAATAACAGTCCAGTATTTCCCATCTCCTGACAAGCTAGAAAATTACTATCTTATCACAACAGTATCACTGCAATTACATTACATGTGATATTGGAATTGAATAGTTCTGTTGTGAAAAATTATTTATTACCTGGTCTGAATGGGTAGCAAATGGGACATGTTTGCATTGCTACACTGATGACAGCTGCTTTAGAAAACTTCAACTTAATTTACTTCATAATCTCAGAGAATTGCTTCCTGATCTGCCACCATCACATTATAATTTACAAATTATTTGTTATTCACTCAAGGTGTGTGTTTTCTTCCATCTAAACCATTAGCTTTTGAGGGGGTTTTTTCTACTTTACTACAAAACAGGAATGCAGACTCTGCTAGATTTAGGATCATCATGCAGTCATAAAAAATGAAAATAAAGGTAGTTTGGTTCAAGATTTAGTGTGGGGATCTTGATATACTGTTCAGGATTCAATCCCCCCTTTTAAAAATGAAGACATATTATTGATTGATTGATGATTGATTTATATTTTTACCCAGCCATTATTGTTTTTATAAATAACTCAAGGTGGCAAACATACCGAATACTCAGTGATGGGCTCCTACGGGTACGGTCTGTACTGGTAGCAAAATTTGGAGCTCCATCCCAGAGCACCCAATTTGCACTGAAAGATATTGAAAGAAAATGCATAAGCCACGCCCACAGCATGGTAGTAAAAATTTTGGTAGCCCATCACTGCGAATACTCCTTCCTCCTTTTTGGAGGAAGACAAGGAAGAAGAGGAGGAGTTGCTTGTAAATGCTAAGCTCTCCTCTAAGAACTTCCTTCCTATTTCTCATAAAGTGAGAAATTCAAGAGAATTCAGATGAATATTGGAGGGGGTGGGAATCCTTTTGAAACCTTCTGCTTTACAGGTTTTTGGGAATGGCCTTGGGAAACAGGAGGAAAAGCCACAGTCTAGACAAGGGGTCTCCAACCTTGGCAACTTGAAGATGTGTTGACTTCAAACCCCAGAATTCCTCAGACAGGGAAGCTGGCTGAGGAATTCTGGGAGTTGAAGTCCACATGTCTTAAAGTTGCCAAGGTTGGAGACTCCTGGTCTAGACAACAGTCTGACAAATGAGATCTAGGTCCAAAAGAGGGGTGGGAATAGAGAAAGCATCTTAGAAAGAACCCTCCTTGGTTTTTCAAAGAGTAGAAGTAAAGGAAGAGAGAGCTACTTTCAGAACTGCAAGATTCTATTACAATAAAGACACTGCTAGTACTAACATCTAGGCTATCGCAAAAATCTGACCTTTTGTCAGATAATGGAAGTGTTTGGAAAAACGGTTGCTCATTGTCAGTATGGAAACACAAATGCTGCCAAGTTATTGGATAACTTGACAACGCAGCAAAAGTTCCCATCCCTACATGTAAATATATCAAAGCTTTCCACAAAACAATTACCACTTTCCCTGTTGAACTCATGATCTTACTGAAATGCATGTATGTATATGTAATGTAATACCTTAAACATCAACGTACTCCCTTGGGGGACTTACATCCACATACTTCCACAACATAGAACCACACCACTCTACTATTTCCTTTCTTAATATAATCAATATCATAATATAAAGGCTGTGGAAGTGAGTTACCCCCAGCCAAATACACAACTCAACCTCCCAAGGTTTCATCAATCAATCAATAATCATTGTTGTTTCATCTGAATGTCAGTTTAAGAGGGTCTGTGGTCTAGCAGTCACTGTCCATCCATAGGATGGAGCCACTGATGGCTTCACAGGTGAATAATGGACCCAAACTGTCTCTTCAATCTGCACAGCCGTCTCAGTAGTCAACAGCAGTAGTCAACAGCACTTGAAATGGTCGTTCTCACATCCTTAAGATCTATCACACCAAAATATATACAGGCTCTACCCTCCTTCAACTCATTCACAATAGTAAGTGGAAATCCAAAACTGTAACTGACAAGAGTGGAAAGACTTTGAGTGAGGCTTGAGTGTCTGCTTTTGCTCCCCTGTTCTCAATATTTTGCAGCTATTAAAAATTGCCGGATCTGAATGGAACTTGTGAGTCAAGTTCATTTGACAGAAGAGCAAACAGGGTGTACAAGAGGGCTTGTGTGGCTGGGGGAACTAGTGGTGAAAGCACTGCCTTTTTAATAAAATTGTATTGACTGTAACAAGGTCTTTAAAGGATTCCAATTACAGCGCTTCCTAACACCAAAGGGAAGAATGTGCTAGCAATGTTGCACATGAAATTGCGGTGACCTGTGTCAATTTTGCCACCCTCCCAAGAGTTCCTGCAATTTCAGCAGAGGTCCTTCTCAGAGGCTGTTTGATAACACTAGCTTTGTTTCTATGGGAACACATCACAAAGACTCTCCAGAGCATTAGGTTATGTTCTGGCAATGACAATATTAACTCATGTCTTTTATCTCCCATATGTATTAATGATCACAGCCTGGGACAACCTAACTAATTAAAATAAAATTGAAGCCAGCGCTAAAATCTTGCTCAGAATATTTTTTAGGCAGTTTAAAAATTGGTTTGGGTACTTATTTCAATAATAGGAAATTCATGCGCAAAACTTCATTACAGGTGGCCCTTGACTTACAAACACAATTGAGCCCAAAATTTCCGTTGCATGAGACAGTGGTTAACAGAGTTTTACTCCATTTTACAGGCTTTTTTGCCCCAGTCGTTAAGTGGATCACTGCAGTTGTTAAATGGTAACACAGTTATTTATTGAATCTGGCTTCCACATGGACTTTGCTTGTCAGAAAGTCAAAGAAAGGTGATCACATGACCACCATTCACTGCAACCATCATAAATATGAACCAGTTTCCAAGCATCTGAATTTGGGTCACCTGACCATAGGAATACATCAAACAAACATTTAAGTGTGAAAAACCGCCATAAGTTACTTTTTTAAAGGGCGCTTGTAACTTCAAAATGGTCACTAAACAAACTGTTGTAAGGAGGACTAACTGTACTTGAATGTTCTTCGCCACTTAACACATTTCTTAATTTGTTGTCGTTAAAGCTCCTTGGTTTCCTCCACTTCTGATGCAGATTCTAGTTTACTGCAATTCTCCCAGGAGATAGTTCACATGTATTATTGTCATAAATGAATGTGCATAGATATATAAATATTCAGTACCTTACTGACCCCAAAAAGAACAAATGCATCACCAGCCTATGAAAATGAACAAAGTTAATTTGTTTGGAGAAACTTGCCAACCTTTTTCTCTAAAAACTGTTTTCTCTTAGTTGTTTCAAGAAGGGCGGCATAGAAATCTAATAAATAAATAAATAAATAATAAATAAATAAATAAAAAGGAGAGACGCTCCGGAGAGGGGCGGCATACAAATCTAATAAATAATAATAATAATTTTAAAAAATGGGATAAACATAATATTCCAGAGAGTGGCACCATTTGGAATGATGGATAGATCGATAGATGGATTAATGGAACAATGGATGGATGGATGGATGGATGGATGGATAAAAAACTTCCAGAGGTGTCTTCTTCTGGCTCCTTCATTGTTCTTCTTCTCTTCTCTCCTGAGAAGTTGGCAGAAGAATAAAGGATGGCAAGAAGTATAGTTGCCTGGCTAGGAAACAAAGAGAAAAGGATAAATGGCAGCATCGGGTGTATACACTATGTGTACAGCACACACACAAGTACACAGTATCTGGGGAGGGCTGATGTCACATTCAACAGGTCTCTATATCATAATTGTTACTAGCCAGGAAATTTCCAACATAAATGTAATTGCACTGACTTATTAAGCTGCCAGTCTTCATCTTGGTCAGTCTATATAAGAACCTACCATTGTTATTAAATATTTGTTGTGATTAGATTTTTTTTCTTTTTTTTGTATTTGTTTTTTTTCCTTTCTTTTTTTCTCCTTTTCTTTTTGATTATGTATATTTGTGTATTGTATGAGAGTTTTTTATTGTATGTTATATGTTTTTTAATGAAGAAATTTAATAAAAATTATTTTAAATAAAAAGAAAAAGGGGAAAAAAAGCAAAAAAAAAAAAAGAACCTACCAAGACTGAAGGCACACAAAAAAAACCACTGGATGCTTGAAAAGAAATTATAAGCATCAGACTTCTTTATATCCTGGCAGATTTTAATTCTCAAATTCCTGCAATTAGGGATTCTCAGGATCCTGGATTAATTTTGTGGAAGGTCAATGCAGAAGAAAGTTTAGGAAATTTGTAAAAATATTTTTCCCATTTTTTTTCTTTAAAAATACTGCTATTTATAGAACAATGGTAGCACAGTAGTTAGAATGCAGTATTGTAGGCAAATTCTGCCCACAGCCTGGAATTTGATTCTAGACTGGCTCCGGATTGACTCAGCCTTCCATCTTCCAAGGTTGGTAAAATGAGGACCCAGATTGTTGGGGGCAATAGCCTGACTCTGTAAACCACCCAGAGAGTGCACTATGGGGAGGTAAATAAATCTAAGTGCTACTGTTATTGCCATTTCCCCCCTCATGATATCTTATTTTTAAACTAGTCTTTGTTTTAAATAAAATTAGAAAATATAATGGTCTTACACAGTTGGTTTTTTTATGGCTTCTGAATTTGAACTTCTTATTATTATAAGTCAGTATCATTATTGTTTGTAGCTTCCATGGGTGACCTACAGGTAGAAAAATGGTGATATAAATCCATGGAAGAAAACAGCAAATGTAATAGCAACAGTAACATTCCCTTTATTTCATTTTTTTCAGTACCTTTTCATACTTCCAGTAAAAATTGTCAAGCATGTACAATCCTGTATAATTGCCTTTTGAATAATATTAATTGGTTTTTGGCTTTCTGAGAGGAGAATGATATTTTCACAGAAGAAAAAAGTTTTGACGATTTTTTAAATAGTTTTGGAGAGCACTGGCATAAAAAAATAAATTAGATTCTTTTAAAAATATGCAAATATAACTGACTGAGGAATTAGGAAAAGTCTTTTCTGAAATGCATTCGATAATAATATTTTGCAATAAATTTCACTCAAAGCAAACTCATGAGGTATTTAGGATTCCTGGAATGGCAAAACATTTGAAGAACAGAATTGTAATACTTTGGTATGTCTAGCTATATTCTACAGGTTTTTTTTATGAATTCCATGTTAAGACTTGAGGAATATTTGAAGATTTAATCAGACAAAATGAGGAAGGCCAGCACAAGAAGAAAAAGGAAGAGAGGTCGGGATTATAAGGGTTATACAGACAAAATGAATATCATCCTTTAGGCCATAGTGGTTCTCAACCTGGGGTCAGTATCCTTTTGGGGGTCAAATGACTGTTTCACAGGAGTTGCCTAAGACCATGGGAAAAGTCAAATTTCCCATGGTGTTAGGAACTAAAGCTTCTATTCTGACACCTTGGAACATATATTTACAATCCAATCAATCAGGTGTTTACATCCTCATCCCTCTGAACTTCCTGCCAACCAGCTTAAAGGCAAACAGGAGAAATTGTCCATGAAAAGGCTAGGTTTCATTTTGTTCTGGGGAGAAATTATTTTTTTTAAATTTAAGGTGAGAACATCCTCATCCCTCTTAGCAATTATTAAATGTGACAATGAGAATTTCTGCACAAAATACATCCTTCTCTGTTGTTCTGAGGACAGACATCTGTTTCTGGTCTATGTTAACATTGTCTTGAACAGCTTTTAGTCCATTCAACTTTCACATTAACATGCTAGGAATTAAACAATAGGTCGGTATGAAAAGTCGAAATAAATATTTCAATTAAAATTTAAAGATGATAAAGGTTTGTTTTCAAAGTTTTCTTTAATGATTTTCTATCTTGAAATATACATTTTTCTACATATATTAATAGAATATTTATATTTCATAATCCAATACAACAAAAACTGACAGATAACTAGTTTCCATATTATATATTATATATTATTATATATTTATAATATAATTATATATTATATATATTATAAATTATAAATTATGTATTATATATTGTCTCTCCTATATTTTATATATCTTTTTTTCCATTCAAATATCCTTTCCTCTATTCTTCATTGACATATTCTATTCTCATATCTTTTCTTCTATCCTTTCCCCCATGTTTTTATTCTCTTTAACTTTCAATTTGTATTGGACTAACTAACTAACTAACTAACTAACTAACTAACTAACTAACTAACTAACTAAATAAATAAATAAATAAATAAATAAATAAATTTTTAAAATAAAAAATATATCAAGAAATCGTAATAGTGTTGGAATGTGCAAAAGTATAATTCCTTGAGTAAGCCTTATAAAGATCATAACATTAGTAAAATGAAAATATTAAATTCTTATAACAATTTGTTTTATTTTTTCATAACTTGTAACACTTTGAGACAGAACTCAACCCTGTTTTGTCTTCTTTTCTGTTTTCCCTCCTCCTCCTCCTCCTCCTCCTCCTCCTCCTCCTCCTCCTCCTTCTTTATCTTTCCATCTGTTCCAATGTCTCCTGAGACTTAGAGGACAATGCTACAAAAAAAGATTGCTATGAAAAGATTGAAGAATAGGGCAAGGTGAAAAGATTATCTTCAAAACACTGTCTTTTCCTAGCCTTGCAGATATGGGAATATCAATGTTTGTGTTATTTCCAAGTCTAGTATCTTCTTTTACATACCTTGCAGGATTACATTAGTATTAGAAACTTCAACCTTAGATAACTGGGTAATGAACCATGATTCAGGTGAGATCCCAGGACAATTTTATCTTGTCTGTGAAAATTGTTCATTTGCAAAAGAAAGGAAAGACTTGATGCTACCCAAAATTGAAGTCCATAATCTTCTCTTGAATTATGCCTAGATTTTATGTAATATCCCAGCTACAGTTTTGAAACCCTGAATGTCACAACAACATTGTTTGATCAGTGACCCTAGGCATTAGCCAATCAGCTTGCAACTTTATGTAATGTCCATTTCTTTTTGCAACTGAAATCCTTAATTCCATGGAGTAAATACGGTTATTAAATATAGGAAAACATATTACAGGTGGTCCTAAACTTACAGTTCATTTGGTGACCATTCAAAAAGCACTGAAAAAGTGACATGATCATTTTTCACAACTACGACCATTGCAGCATCTCCATGTTCATATGATCAAAAAATCAGATGCTTGACAACCGGTTCATATTTATGTTGGCTGCAGTATCCTAGGGTCGCATGATCAACTTTTGTGACCCGCTGACCAGCAAAATCAATGGCATGTCCAGATTCACTTGACAACCATGTTACTAACTTAACCAATGCAATGATTCACCTAACAACTCTGGCAAGAAAATTTGTAAAATGGGGCGAGCTCACTTAACAAATGTTTCACTCAGCTACATAAATGTTGGGCTCAATTGTGGATGTAACTTCAAGACTATTTGTATATGGGCACAGCTTTTTTGATGTAAAATATGCCTCTAGATGCAAATCCTGGAAAAAGTCTTCTTCAAGAATAAAGAAGCTGACTAGGTCAGAATTTCCGCGAGAAATTAATCATGGCTTCTTGGGTTTCTTCTTTTTTGCTTGGTGCATACCTTACCTAATGGATTCATTTTTTTTAAGTAATTGCCTAGAAATACAAAATATTGGAGAAATACAAAATTTCTCCAATAAAAAACATCAGAGAAAGTCATCTATATTAGCTTGTGTTCCTAATAAAACCGCAGAGAAATGACATTGTTTATACTGCAAGGTCAGCCACACACATACCCACACAGGCACACACACACACACACACACACAATTCAATGTGCATGAAAACATACAGATATTGATTTTCATGCTAGTTACTTTTTATTTTTATTTTTGTTACATGTGCAATGTATATAGAAACTTGCAGAAATCAGAAACAATAAGAATAAGAAAAATAAGAAACTTTAGTTTGTCAAACTATAAATGACAAACTAGCCTCACTACCATTAATTTTTACCACGGGGAACTTTTTTTCATACTGCTGAGTTGAAATTGCCTTCCTGACAATTTCTATTGATTGGTTCTTGGCCCACTTCTGCAGCACTCTCTCTCTCTCTCTCTCTGTCTCTCTCTCTCTCTCTCTCTGTCTCTGTCTCTCTCTGTGTGTGTTTGTGTGTGAGAGGACAATTCGCCATAACATCATGCACATTTATGGATTCTTTCCCTTAATATATAAATATACTTTTATACTTTTAAAGTTCTCCACCTGCTTTCCTTTCATACATGTTTTATATGCATTTTTTTCCAGTTTAATCCATGCTACAAAATGTTAATAGCATTGAATTTTGACCCAGTCATACACTCAAGTTCTGTTGTAGCTTTGAAAGGTGAGAACTTGTTGTGGTTCCGTCTGAGGCCCCTCCGGGAACGGCTGACCTTCTGTCGGTTTCCAGCTCAGAGGGAGAGGCTGAGGAACAGGAGGTGCAGACAGACGAGGAGGAGGAATCCCAGGCTGAAGAAGAGGGAGGACAGCCAGAGTCCCACCAGGGGGAGCTCTCCCCAGCAAGCAGCCTGGATTCCTTAGAGGAAAGTGCACAAGCCATAATTGATCTGCGACAACGAAGAGCTACTCAGAGACGGAATCAATTGGCTAAATACTTTCAGCATTAAAGTGGCAACAGCTGGGTTTGGGTGTGGTGCTCTTGGGAAAGGCTAAAAGGCAGACCCACCCTTCCTGGCTTGTGGAGTTTTATCTTTGAGAGTCGTGGGACCTGACTGTGAACTTTGGCGTCTTGGAATCCTGGTTTGTGCCTTTGACTATTGAAACCTTGGGGGTGTGTGCCAGCAAGAAGCTTGCTGTATTGTCTGGACATCAGGACCCTGCTGTACCGTATTATATCCTGTCTGTTGGGAAGAACAGGTTTTCCTCTGTGCTTATTTTTTCCAGTTATAAAATACTTTTGGCTTTTACCAGAGTGTCTGGCTGTTTTTTCCAGTTGGTGTTGAGGTCTGGGGGAACCCAGACAGAACAGAACTGGATATATGAAAAGAGTTTGAATGGAATAAATTTCTTCCTGTCCCTAGAGACAGAACCAGCTATATATTTCTAATGTTTAATTGCAGTACATCTCCTGTATTGAGAAAAACAGTTCCTTCCAACTCTAATTCTATGGAGGTTACTGTGAAGCAAAAGGGATGAAAACCAACTAAGCACAAAAACTCTCAATCATAAACAAGCACCAGACTGCAGAAAAGGGAAGACTATCCCAACCGTACTATCATGATAAGAGTTAACTGGAGTTGGGTGGACAATAAATGCATTGAAATTGTGCTTTATCCAGTCCATTCCATTGCTAAATAAAGATGCTGCCTCTTTTAGTTAGAGGTAGTGATGGCTTTAGAAACTGCACGGTAAAGCTAGTGGGAAGTAAGTATTTTTGCTTATTGACATTTTAGAATGATTTTCCCTGATCTTAAAAATAAATAAAATAGCCAAGTCAGACTTGGGTAATGTTTATATAGGAGACATTCAAGAAATTGTAGGGTTTGTTCTCTCTTGAGATTCTCAATCATGCAGGTCAGGATTGTCCCAAAGGTGCTTTTTTCAAAAGGCAACAGGACTTTCTTTGTCTTTCCTTGAAGTCATTTTACTTCTCATTCAAGAAGTTTCTTTAGTTCTCATTGAATGGTGGAGAATAGAAGAAGATATTCCTTGCAGTCATCTGCAAGGTTGTAGGGTTCATCATACAGTTTAGACATTAATGGCTGTGTGTTGCATTATTTTGAGGGGACAGCACATTTATACTCTTATACAAGCTGTATATGTATGGCCGGCACCTTTATGAGCTGGCCAAAATTGTCCCCGGAGCCGGGGAGATGCTGCTGGTGCCCGTTTCCGTCTTCCGGGTGAAAACCGGAAGTCAGCTTTTGGCAGTGCGCCAGGCCGGCATGCTGCCTCTTGGACCTGGGAGGAGGTCCTAAGCTGCCCCATTTATGGGCAGCATGAAGTGGACCTCCTCCTTTTGCCCTTGGCTATCCTGAAAGTGAACACCCGCCCGCCCTCCTCTATCTTACAGTGTGCCTGGACGGGGTCACCTCAGGGCCGAATAGGAATTTTTGGCAATCTCTCCTTTGTGCGGCCATTTTTTTGCCTATTCCACACTGTCATTAAGAATGGACTGGTTAGGGGGTGTGGCGCAATGTAGAGATACATTGGATTAATTTGGCTTCCCTCTGGTCACTGGGGTTTGGCAGCTTAGGGACGGAAATGGGTGTTCTCCTTTTGGGTATCTTTTCAAGATGATGGGCCGCCTCTCCCCATGAACTATAGGTTTGTGCAACTTCGGGGATTTGAGAGGGGATGCCCATGGGACTCACCTTATCCAATTTCCCTCGGGGTTTGGATGGTGAGTTCCTCCCACACGCTTATGGGCTTGGCTCGGATACAGGTGAAGGTGGCTACCTTCACCTGGATCAGCAAGGAGTTACGCCTGAGAGTTGCCATGAATGTTTTGACAGGTAAATTCCACCCCATTAGTTGTTGGCCTCTGCAGGTCCTTTGTTTACATTGTTATAACATTTGAATTACGTTATTTAAATTGACGTTGTTCAAATTGACGTTATTTAAATTGATGTTAATTAATAAAGTGACTCATTATTAAATCTAGCTACTATCTCAGCATCGTTACTCCGCTTCCTGGGAAATTTTACATTGTAGCCATTCTTCAGTGTTGTCACATGAAAAGATATACTTAAATATTGAATATTTTCAAAATGTGGAGGGGTGTACTCCTGTGATATATTGTATTTAATTTTGAATAAAAGTCAGGTGATTATAATTCTTATAACATGAACAAATGAAACTATAATACTGATAGTGCATCCAGGTTTTGAATAATAATAAATTTAAATGTATATGCCTCCCAACTCCCAGCAACTTTTTTCTCCTTTTTTACTTACATTGATATTCTAAAGCACCAAAATAATAGAAAATTAAGAATCTTAATCACATAAGTATCATTGCATTGGAAAAAAAATCATATTCTGCCCAAACCAGGTTTGGGTTTGTTTGTGTCTCTTTCTCTTTTCTTTTCATTTTGGAACCTTACACTGAGAAGATGGAGCAATAGATGATCAACATGGCTATATTTTTAGTAATATATTTAAATTCTGTATTATAGTTTTTTAGTTTCTACAAATGTCATTCATTTATTCATTATTCTATATATTCTTTTATGATTTTATTAGTGTGCCTATATTTTTGTGTGCTTTCTCGTGTTTTCTCATATGAATAATTACAGAAATTTCATGACTGTAGTTTAGACTGGGATTAGATTTTAGAAAAATCCAAAGATTTAAATCAAGATTAAATAATCAATCAATCAGTTCAGGCAGCGACAAGCCATTTTTACATCCATATTACCAAGCCAACCATATGGTCATCATCATTAAATCACCCAGAATCAGTTCAGTACAAAGAAGGTTTTTACCATTGTCTTATTTCTTTCTTCTTAGATAAGTATTGATTTATTATTCAGTGCACTTTAACTTGTACTTTTCCACTTTTGTAGGCAATCTGCATACTTTGATATGCTATTTTCAAAGTGCATCTTTGGCATTTTCTTATTGTATAAACTAGTTGTCCAGAAAATTGCCATTGCTTCAGAAAAGTGCTTTTTCCTCCCCTTGTCCAAATTATATAAGGATTACACACTCTTAAGATGATTTGAAAATGACAGAAGGCCTCCAAAGGCAGAAAAAAAATCCCATTGTCAACATTCTTAAATAGATCACTAAAATTATTCTATTTCCATCTTTCATAATCCCCTTTTTTCTCAGTTATTTTTTTATGTTTATTTCTATAATTATGCTAATAAAAAAGATTGAAATATAGCATTAATTGTTTATGAGAGTATCCAAAAAGAGGAGAAAAGAGGAGAAAAGCATTTGGAGCAATACAGTATTGAGTGACAAAAAAATATGTCATCAGTTCAGTTAACCAGTGTGGTTGAAATTTGTTTCTGCAATGGAGTAGTTTTTTAATGCCAGCATAATTTCAGGCAATAAAGATGGGATCTAATCCTCACACAACTGAGGGATCAATTAGAATCCACATTGGTTTTCCTACCTAACATAGAATGATTAGATTCAATTTTAGTTATTTTGTGTAAGGGTCTCAAAGGTTGTTCTAAAATTTTCCAGTGTGACATTTGAGACTTGGATGATACTGATCATAATACCTGCAGGGAGCCTAAAGCCACAACCTGACAAAACCTGAGACAACTAGAAGTTTTGGGCACAGGGGCCAAATACTATGTAACAATTTTGTTGAGTTGCAAGTTTTAATATGACAAGTTAAATCTCTAGGGAATGATCATATTAGCTGCAATTAGTTGAACTGAATTTACATTAAATTGCCATTGTGTCCCGTCCCCCCTCCACCTTCTTTGGGTTGTTGAGACATTGTCAATCTCCCAGTGACTTAGTCTGTTTCACAAAATGGAGGCACATTGGATATTAATTGGTGCCTGTTGCTCTTCTTTCTTAGTTTAGTACTGTATTTGCTCTGCAATTTTCTTTTAACTATTCTATTATTCAACAAGTAAAATTGAGGGGACGTCACTAAGTTGGAGCTGGAAAATAAAGTTACTCTCCCATATTATTTAGCATAGGCAGCCAGACATCACTCAGCATTTCCTGCAAGGAAACACAATTTCTTTTGCTTCTCTGAGCAAATGCTATATAAAAGAATTGACTGATTTCTTAAAAAGGCGGATGCCACCTTTGAAACCCAGGGTGCCATACCATTCAGAGTGGCTTAAAATTATACAGCTTTCTAAAACAGTTAAAATAAACACTCCAAACCCAATAGTTCAGACTGACCATGTTAAACCCATCAAATCATCAGCCTGAATGTTTCTAGGTGACTGGAAATGTGAAAATGTGAGAAATCAGCAGTGGAGAGATTAAAGGGCCTGGGGAAAGGAGCTATTGTTGCCTGGCTTTAAAATAATGGGGAGGGCAGGTCCAAGGGATTTTCCAAGATAGGGTGCATTGCAGAACAGCTACCCTATCTTTTCATAGAAGGGCTTTAGCTTCTGAAGATTATCTTGGAATTCAGTTAGGGGTACATGGAAAGAAATGTTCCTTTTGATAGTGTTCCTTTTCAAGTCCTGAAAAATGAAACAGGCTTCTAGAGTTGTTAACCTGATCCTATGTAGCTTCTGCTCCGGCAATCTCACATTACTCAAAGAGCCTACAAAACTTTTGCCAGACCCATCCTTGAATACAGTTCATCTGTCTGGAACCCATACCACATCTCGGACATCAACACTCTTGAAAATGTCCAAAGATATTTCACCAGAAGAGCCCTTCACTCTTCCACTCGAAACAGAATACCCTACAAAAATAGACTAACAATCCTGGGTCTAGAAAGCTTAGAACTACGGTGCCTAAAACACGATTTAAGTATTTCCCACAAGATCATATGCTGCAATGTCCTACCGGTCAATGACTACTTCAGCTTCAACCGCAACAACACAAGAGCATGCAACAGATTCAAACTTAATATTAACCGCTCCAAACTTGACTGTAAAAAATATGACTTTAACAATCGAGTTGTCGAAGCATGGAACTCGTTACCGGACTCCATAGTGTCAACCCCTAACCCCCAACATTTCTCCCTTAGACTATCCACGATTGACCTCTCCGGGTTCCTAAGAGGTCAGTAAGGGGCGTACATAAGTGCACTAGTGTGCCTTTTGTCCCCTGTCCAATTGTCTTTCCTTTATCTCATATATCATATATATTTTCTTCCTTTCATATATCTTCTCCTCTATTTTTACATACTATCTTTATATATATTACTTCATGTCTATTCTCTTCCATATGTATTGTGTATTGGACAAATGAATAAATAAATAAATAAAAATAAAAATAAAATACCAGCCTTTTCATTAGACCCAGAAGTGAATTGGGAGCCTGAAATAAAATTACCAGATACTCAGCAAAATGAAGGTTGTGTCCACTTTTTTAATCCTCCTGTCCTCCATCTGGCAAGCCAAGTCTTAAAATCAAATGCCCAACTTTTTCAGTGTCTTGGAGTTTATTTGGACTATTTTCACAGGAAAATAGAGCTGGGTTGGTGCAGCAGGTAGAGTGTTGTACTGCAGGCCACTGAAGCTGACTGTTGATGTGCAGGTCAGCGGTTCAGATCTTATCACCGGCTCAAGGTTGATTCAGCCTTCCATCCTTCCGAGATGGGTAAAATGAGGACCCGGATTGTGGGAGCAATATGCTGGCTCTGTTAAAAAATGCTATTTCTAACATGTTGTAAGCCACCCTGAGTCTAAAGAGAAGGGCGGCATAAAAAATGAATGAATGAATGAATGAATGAATGAATGAATGAATGAATGAATGAATACTAATGTGATTCTTAGAGCAGCTTTTTGGGGCTTGCTCAGAAGTCTTAGAGGAGGAAAAAAAGATGCTTTCACAAATAGTAGTACTACACTTACACACTTTCAGAAGGAATTCTTCCAAAGCATTTTTAAGTGTGTGTAACACAATCTTATTAATTGTTAAATCCTTATATTGTTGAATCCAGACTTTTTAGAGCTGAGAAACCAAAACATATGCCTGATGGTGAGCACAAAATTAAAATAAGTAATAACTGCAGCACATTTTTGCACCATTCTATGCCTTGTGCACGGTATAAAGCAAAGTTCAAAAGCCATGATTAATCTCTCAACAACTTTGCATTGTTTGCACTAGAACTGGACCATTAATTGCCATGTATCAACTGGTTGTGATTTATTGGAACCGTGAGTGACATAGAGCAAAGGTTTTCTTCTTTAATAAATGGAGACAGACATATTCATCTAAATGGAGGCTGATCGGGAGGGCACCTAAGACATTTTCATTGCAAGTCTTATACTTTCCAACTTGGAGAGGTCTGCCACTATAAATGCCTAAGCAGGAAATACTAATGTATTTTGAGATGAGGATTTAAAGAGCTTCATATCATTTTATGTAATGCCTTGAAATGAGAGCCTGCCATAAAGTGATGAGCACTGAGAACTTTTAAATTACTATTAAAATTGCCTGAAGGAAGATCAAACATGCCTGGTGCCAAACACTTGATGTCATCCTGCCATAAATATTTAATCTATTCTGTGAAACTGCCTTTTTTCATCCCACAAGTTATGTCTTCATTTCCTCCACCCCAAAAAGGTAAAACTGTTGCTTTTCTGTTCTATCTATGTTTTCATTGCTGGGTTGTTGTTATATAATGGCAGCTAATTCCCAATCATGCCTAAGTATCATTCATGTTCACTTTGTAATAATTTGTGAGCTCTTTTACATGACCACGATGATGATATCCATTCAGTTGTGTCCGACCCTTGATGATTCTATCAGCCAGGTCTCGCCACCTCTTCCAATCTTGCACTGCTTCTTTGAGTTGTTCTATGCTTTGGCCAATGTCAGCTTTGAGGGTGTCTAGCCAGTGAGTTCTTGGGTGGCCTGGTTTCCCTTTACCAGCAACTCTTCCAAAGACAATTGCTTTCTCCAATGAATTCTTCCACATGGCATGGCCAAAATAAGAGAGACACAGTTTGTGATTTGCCTTCAAATTACACGTCTAGTGTTATGACCTCTTGTGTCTTTTTTTTTCTTTTGCATTTAAAAAATTGCAAAATTATATTGCAAAATAAATATCCAAATGTCCTTTTGTTCAGCCGTTGGCAATAGAGAAGAATCTCTATTGTGTCTGTTAACAGAGGTGGGTTCCTCCTGGTTCGGAATGGTTCTATAGAACTGGTAGTGGGAATTCCCCTCCCTCTGCTCACTGAACCAGGAGTGATGGCCAGCTGGCCAAGCTCCCAAACCGGCCCTCTCAGTGGTGCCCTGCCATTTTGTTTTTTCTTTCTGCGCACACGCAGAAGCTGTTTTTTGCTTCTGTGCATGTGGAGAAGCTGGGTTTTCAGCAGTGCACATGCATGCAGCTACACAGGCAATGTGGGAGGAAGCGAACCAGCAGCAAAGTAAGTTAAAACCTACCCCTATCTGTTAAGACAGGTAGTCCTTAATCTTTCACCACAATTTAGTGGGAAATTTCTGTTGCTAAGTGAGATATTTGTTAAATGAGTTTTGCTCCATTGTGACCTTTCTTGCCACATTTTTTAAAGTGAATCCCTGAAGTTGTTAGTAACACGGTTTTTAAGTGAATCTGGCTTCCCCATTGGCTTTGTTCATCACAAAAGGGTCAAAAAGAGGGATCACTTGACTTTGGGACACAGAAACGATCATAAGTATGAACCAGTTGCCAAGCATCTGAATTTTGATCACACGATCAATGGGGATGCTGCAAAGGAGATAACTGTGAAAAACAGTTATAAGTCCCATTTTTCATTGCCATTGTTACTTTTAATGATCACTGAATGAACTGTTGTAAATTGAAGACTACCTGGTCTGAAAATATTCTATGACTTAGATTCATGCATCAAACACTAATTGAACATTGATATGGAACATCTATATGGAGTGTTAATCTATGAGCAGAGTCATCCTTGTTTACCAAGATTGTGTACAGGAACATTTAAATTGAAATTAGTTGTGAATAACTGCTCAGCCACACACAAATATACTAACTTGAATTAAAGTTTATTTAGAGAAATAGCTTGTTCCTATACAGTCATATACATAATAGTCAGAATAACAATGTGAATATCACCAAGTACATAGTCTTTCTTACCAGTTGTCTTTGTCATAACCATCAAACAAAGATATCAAGCCTAAATACATTTTAGCTAATATTAATATATAACTACAGTACAGAGAGATTGCAGAGAAAATGCAGAGCAAACCTAACAATGAGTAGCCATTAACAGTGAATAGCCAGACAAAGAAATAGAGAGGGTGACTCAGAGAAATAAGCTATAAACTCTATCTCCCTCTTGTGGCAGCCTGCAATACCTGCAGCCAATATATTGCCAACCCAACAGTTATGGACAGAGTCCTAACATGGAGTAATGTTGAAATAATTGGGATATGCTAGTGCCACTCTACAAAAATTCATAAGTAATCTTTGACTTATAATCAAAGTTAGAATGAATTCAACCCCCCCCAAATAAAGTTATTTAAAAACTGGTTCCAAAGTTCTAACTATCAGTCTCCCCCTCCCATGAGTACATGACTGCTTCGCATTTATGTCCATTATGTCCCCATGGTCACATGACTGCTTCACATTTACGTCCGTTTACAAAATTCCAGAAATCATATGTGACAATTGATGTTTTTGTCGAAACCAATGTTTTGGCAAAACTGCCCTATAGAAAACACTTAAAGACCAAAGTATTATCTTAACAACCGTCACAAAAAATAGGTTGTAAAATCAGGTCAATCACGTAATGACTTGCTTTACAATCATCATGAATTATGGCCATAATTAGCAGGCACCTTTACAGTTGCAAATCAAGGACTACTTGTAAAGTTCATTAGGCTTATTTCCAACTAAAATAATATGCAGCTATATATTCTTAAATAAATAAACTTCAAACCCCAATACAGCTATGAAATATTTCCTATTTCATGAAAAACAAACTAATTTTTAAATTTAATAACCTTTTCTCCTTAGCCCTCTGTTATATATTTAAAGCAGAAGCAATGTTGCTTTTGAATTTACAGTTATGATTTTATTTTGCTGAATGAATTTCAATAAAGATGTTTCCAACATTTCCTTAAATCAAAGCTTTAAAAATCCAACAGGCTTAATAAAACAAAAGCTATGTATACATTCCTTTAAGTCAAATTAAATCCTGGTAGTTGCATACATGTATTTTATTTTATTTTTGCAGAGCTATGGGTATAGTTTACCATTGTCTTTCCCCCCTGCATGATGTTTCATAAGGGCTTAATCTAACCAGTAGACTTGGATTTCACAGACACAACCAAATACTACTGATCATCCATTTTACTTAGCTTCTAAGTTTAATCAATGTTACTGCAGAATGATTGTGCAGAATGCAGCTACGAGAGCAATCATGGGCTTTCCCAAATATGCCCATGTTACACCAACACTCCGCAGTCTGCATTGGTTGCCGATCAGTTTCCGGTCACAATTCAAAGTGTTGGTTATGACCTAGAAAGCCCTTCATGGCACCGGACCAGATTATCTCAGGGACCACCTTCTGCTGCACGAATCCCTGTTACTAGTTAGGTCCCACAGAGTGGGTCTTCTCTGGGTCCCGTCAACTAAACAATGTCGCTTGGCAGAACCCAGGGGAAGAGCCTTCTCTGTGGCGGCTGCGGCCCTCTGTAACCAACTCCCCCCAGAGATTAGAATTGCCCCCAAACTCCTTGCCTTTCGTAAGCTGCTTAAAACCCACCTCTGCCGCCAGGCATGGGGGAATTGAGATACTCTTTTCCCCCTAGGCCTTTACAATTTTATGCATGGTATGTCTGTCTGTATGTATGTTTGGTTTTTATAATAATTGGTTTTTAACTGTTTTTAGTATTGGATTATTATTATATGCTGTTTTATTATTGCTGTTAGCCGCCCCGAGTCTCCGGAGAGGAGCGGCATACAAATGCAATAAATAGATAGATAGATAGATAGATAGATAGATAGATAGATAGATAGATAGATAGATAGATAGATAGATAGATGTAGATAGGTAGATAGGTAGATAGGTAGATAGGTAGATAGGTAGATAGGTAGATAGGTAGATAGGTAGATAGGTAGATAGGTAGATAGGTAGATAGGTAGATAGGTAGATAGGTAGATAGGTAGATAGGTAGATAGGTAGATAGGTAGATAGGTAGATAGATAAATAAAGGCTAGAAGTACACATTTCTAGTTGAACATATTATATCTCAAATCTTTAAGTTTCCACGTGCTTCCAACTGGTTTTGAAATAACAATATAAAATAGCTGAAAGCACCATTTTTATATAGCATGGAGTTTAAAAAGATGTACATAGTACAAATTGGTTTCATTCAAGGACAGCATGCTCACAACATCTCTCCTAATGTTTGGGAATTGACAACACTTTGAAAAACTAACTAATTAAGCAGCAGTTTCAGTTCTTCAGGGAAACATACTTACCAGGTGATTTATTTTACTGAAGTTCAAATGATAGCTATATTGCAGTATTTAAGGGGCTGCCACAAAGAAGAGAGGCTCAAATTATTCTCCAAAGCATCAGAGGGCAGGACATGAAACAATGATTGGAAACTAATCAAAGAGAGAAGCTATATGAGATTAAGGAGAAACTTCCTAACAGTGAGAAAAATTAATCAGTACACCCTCTGCTTCAGAAGTCATGGGCGCTCAGCACTGGACGTTTTTAAGAAGAGACTAGATAGTAACTTATCTGAAAGGATATTATTTCTCCTGCTTGAGCAGAGGACTGGACTAGAAGACCTCCAAGGTCCCTGGATACTGCACAGTCAGAAGGAAGGCTGTGAAAATATTTACAGGCACCTCGCATCCTATACACAAACTGCTTCAACCCTGTTGTGGTTAGCTCTGGCCCAGCTCCTGCCCCAAGGACTGTGGATGTAGGGGAGACATCCAGATGCTGCAGGCCTGTTTTGCCCCTGGTGGAATCTGCTGATGAAGGCTCCTCTGACCAAGAAGACATGAGGGAGGAGGAGAGTGTGGCAGACAGCTCAGAAGGAGATCAATTATCTAGTTCCTCCTTGGATTCAGAACAAGAGTTAATGATACAGTCACGCATGCGGAGAGCGATGCATATGCAACAACTGAGAGATTATTATCAAAGAAAATGAGGCCACCTGTGGTTGGGTGGGGCTGTGGTAATTAGTGAGGCTGCTATAAATAGCAGCCTGTGGGTTTGGCCATTGCGGAGGATTATCTGATCGTTCCCTGCTTTGAAACTAAACCAGAGCAAAGGGTGTTTCACTTTGTGAAAGAAGAAGGACTGTGAATTGCCTCACAGCTGCAAGCTAAGTATCACAGAACTGATAAGGGACTTGTACAAATTACCAGTTTGTTTGGAGACCAGTGCTTTTTGCTATACCAAAAGAGGGCTTAGTTTAAGTGAATTTTCATTATAAAGAACATTGTTTTGAATTTTCAAATGTGTGTGTGTCTGAAATTTGTACCTGTGAATTTTTAGGAGGAGTCTACCAGAGAGCCCGACAGAACAAACTCCTACCCTAAAAACGGCGCTATTGAGCACTGCACACCTGAACAACTAGACACAAGAACAGGTTTTTTTTCTGAATGCCATCACTCTGCTAAACAAATAGTAGTGTCTCTCTCTGTGTGTCTGGGTCTCTGTGTGTTATTCTCCTGGGTCCATCTTTATAGATGAGCTAAGGGGGGCAGAGTGGTAAAAGTTTGCTCTCTAGCCAAGAGAAATATCAACTGGCACATATCAAATCTGTGATTGTTGTGATCTTCAGAGAACAAACCAAACTTGGAATTTGCCTTAAGGTTATGTAAGCCATTCCCTTCTTTTAAAATATTCCTATGGTGAAACAAATAACAAAACTGGTGGCTTTCCTCCCAAATTCCTAGTTGTTTGTTCAAGAAGCTTGTTCTCTGGTTCCCTATATGTCCTCTTAAGTTGTCTCAACTAGATCAGCAGCAAGCTATGTGCCAATTATCAACAATATGCAATCAGGAAGAGTCAGTAGCCTCTACCTCTTCTCTCCTCTTCCTCCTCTCTCAGTTCCCTTCTCTTAATTGAATTCCCCCATGCAACTTGATTTATTCTCTCTGTTCTTTGACTCAATGAGCTCAAGTTTATTATATTTAGAATCTAATATAAATATTGCAAAACATAATTGGGGAAATGTAATTCAGTATTATATTTCCAATAGCATTTGGGCCTCTAAATATAATAAAAATATATAGTGGCTGTTGCATCAATGTAATTTTTTAATGAAGTGTAGTGTGCATACTAATAACATACCTAGGAGAGTCACCAGAGTGTACTCTAATATATTTAATTTACTCTGGAGATAGAATGAGTAATTGGATATTTTAACAAAGTGAATGAACAAATTGGATTCTGTTGTTAACTATATTTTCCTGATCCTGATATTTTTAAGCACCAGAAGCCTATATCCTGTATTTGACTTTAAATTATATTTAAATTTTTAAAGAGTGATAACATATTGCAATATAGGTAGTCCTCGGCTTACAATCGTTTGTTTAAACCAGTGGTTCCTGTCTTTTTTGGGGGGGCCATGCCCCACCTCAGCATCTCTAAAATCCTGATGCCCCCTGCCTGTGACATAATTCCTACTATTCAAAAGGTGAACTCCTATGCACACAGAGGAAGCTTAAAAGACCAATAATTGGATTTAAACAAGGTTCCAATTTCCCGCATTAAAAATCAAATTGCCAAAAAGAGAATCAAGACAGAATTATTTTGAGCCTCCTCTTCATGTTTTTTCCTTTGCTCTGGACCATTTTGTACTTTACATCTTTCCTGAATACCTGGTCCATCGTGTCCATTAGACTCAGTGAAATTTAGTTCTAAGCAGTGAAGGGCTACTAAAATTTTTACTACCACACTGTGGGTGTGGCTTATGCAGGACGCCCTTTATTTTCTTTCAACATCTTTCAGTGTAAATTGAGTGCTCTGGGGTGGAGCTCCATTTTTGCTACCCCACTGCGTCCCACCACCATTCCGGGCAGTAGAGTAAACATGGCTAGAGTTCCATCTAACCATGCCCAGCAAGCCATGCTCATAGAACCAACAGAAAAGTTCAGCCAAGTTGACCCTGCCATGGGTGACATCAAGTTGGTTGTGCCCACTCAGTCACATGATCCCCAACAAGCCACACCCACAGAAACTGTAGAGGAAATTGTTGTTTGATTATTATAATTATTATTTATTAGATTTGCATGCCGCCTCTCTCTGGAGACTCGGAGCAGCTCATAACAACAAAACAGTACAAATCCAAGGGTTAAAACAATTTAAAACCCTTAATATAAAAAACAATCATACATCTCATACAAACCATATGTAAAGCAGAAACGGCCCAGGGGAATCAATTTCCCCATGCCTGACGACAGAGGTGGGTTTTAAGGAGTTTGCGAAAGGCAAGGAGGGTGGGGGCAATCCTAATCTCCAGGGGGAGTTGATTCCAGAGGGTCGGGGCCGCCACAGAGAAGGCTCTTCCCCTGGGTCCTGCCAGACGACATTGTTTTGTCGATGGGACCTGGAGAAAGCCAACTCTGTAGGACCTAACCAGTCGCTGGGATTCATGCAGCAGAAGACGGTTCGGGAGATATTCTGGTCCGATACCATGAAGGGCTTTATAGGTCATAACCAACACTTTGAATTGTGACCAGAAACTGATCAGCAAACAATGCAGACTGTGGAGTGTTGGTGTAACATGGGCATACCTGGGGAAGCCCATGATTGCTCTCGTAGCTGCATTCTGCATGATCGGGAAGTTTCCAAACACTCTTCAAAGGTATACCCATGTAGAGACCATTACAGTAGTCAAACCTCGAGGTGATGGGGGCATGAGTGACTGTGAGCAGTGACTCCCGGTCCCGGTATGGCCACAACTGGTGCACCAGGTGAACCAGGGCAAACGCCCCCCTCGCCACAGCTGAAAAATGGTTCTGTAATGTAAGCTGTGGATCGAGGAGGACACCAAAGTTGCGGACCCTCTCTGAGGGTGTTAGTAATTCCCCCCCCTGGTGATGGACGGACAGATGGAATTGTCCTTGGGAGGCAAAACCCACAGCCACTCCATCTTATCAGGGTTGAGTTTGACCCTGTTGACACCCATCCAGACCCTAACAGCCTCCAGGCACCAGCACATCACTTCCACTGCTTCGTTGACTGGACATGGGGTGGAGATGTATAGCTGGGTATCATCAGCGTACTGATGATACCTCACCACATGCCCCTGGATGATCTCGCCCAGCAGTTTCATGAGATCTTAAATAGCAGGGGAGAGAGGACTGACCCTTGAGGCACCCCACAAGGGAGAAGTCTAGAGGTCGACCTCTGACCCCCCACTAATACTGACTGCGACTGACCGGAGAGGTAGGAGGAGAACCACTGAAGGACAGTGCCTCCCACTCCCAACCCCTCCAGCCGGCGCAGGAGGATACTATGGTTGATGGTATCGAAAGCCACTGAGAGGTCAAAAAGCACCAGGACAAAGGATAAACCCCTGTCCCAGGCCCACCAGAGATCATCCATCAACGCGACCAAAGCAGTGTCCATGCTGTAGCTGGGCCTGAACCCTGACTGCTGAGGGCCTAGATAATCAATTTCTTCGAAGGACCACTGGAGTGCCACCACCTTCTCAACAACCTTCTTCATAAAGGGAAAGTTGGAGACTGGACGATAGTTGTTGAGAATGGCTGGGTCTAGGGAAGGCTTCTTGAGGAGGGGGTGCACAAGTGCCTCCTTGTAGGGACCCGGGAAGGACCCCCTCCGCAAAGAAGCATTGACTATCTCTTGGACTCAGCTCCGTGTCACCTCCCTACTGGCCGTAACCAGCCAGAAAGGACACGGATCCAGTAAGCAGGTGGCGGAACTCACAGCTCCAATGGCCTTGTCCACTTCCTCAGGTGTCACCAGATCAAACTCTTCCCAGACAGATGGACAAGTATGGGGCCCAGTCACCTTGACTGACTCATTGTCAGTCGACTCTGTTATCCAATCGCACTCAAGGTCCGCCCGGATCCAAGCGACTTTATCAGCGAAAAATGTGTTAAAATCCTCGGCGCTGCTCTGCAAGGGCTCCCCAACTCACCCTAGTTAAGAAGGGAGCGGGTCACCCTAAACAGAGCGGCCAGGTGAGATTCTGCTGATGCAATCAAGGCGGCATGATACGAGCATTTTGCCGCCTTGAGCGCCACTTTGTAAGTCTCTTACAAGTGTTCGGTCGGATTCGGACTTACTCTTCCTCCTCCTTGATGTTTAAGACAAAGACAGGCTGGTAAGAAGATTATAGTACTTCTTGATATTGACTGACTAAACATAATCTTGACTGTTTAAATTGACTATGCTATTTATCTAAAATTAAACTATTTTATACACTTTAACGAATCTGTTTATGACTGGATCATTACTCATCATTTACTAGATGTCTACTGCAATCCCACATTCCTAAACACATGTCCCTGATAACTCAGGGGTAACTCTGATCACTTTTCCTTAACAATTTGTAAATCTAATTTGGGTCTGCTCTCTTTTGAAGTGATACGAGATGCTTTGGCAAATAATAATGGGAAGACAGAGATTAAAAAAGAAGTAAATAATTGTCCAGTAATTCTCTTATTATTGTGGAATGGTATAAAATAAGTCCAAAAGGGGTTTTTTCAAGAGGCAACTGGACTTTCGGGTTTTTCTTTTAAAGACATTTCATTTCTCATCCAAGAGGCTTCTTCAGCTCTTTGAGACAACCATGACCTGGATGACTGAGAATCCCCATAGACAGGTAAAGATAAAGATTTTCCCTGTCCAGTTGGTCCAACTCTAGGATGTATGCGTGCTCATATCTGTTTCATAGCTGAGGGAGCCAGCATTGTCTGAAGATACTTCTATGGTCATGTGGCCAACGTGATTATATGCAAGATTCATGAAATGTTATTACCTTCCAAACAAAGTGGTACCTATTTATCTGTTTGCATTTGTATGTTTTTGAACTGCTAGATGGACAGGAGCTTATCCCATCATGAGATGTTCAAGTCTTGAACCAGGACTATCAGCTTTGCAGCTTTTAACCATTGAGCCATCACACACACCCTCCCACCCTTGTGGGATAGTATAAGTAGAGTTAATGCAAGATTGGTATTAAATATCATAGTTATGATACCGATGATTAGCCAGCTAATTGTCATTTATATATATATATATATGTATAGGGTATAAATCCCACCATGCAAAACCAATAAAAATGTTAGGTTAGTTATCCACAAGGGCCAATAATTTACTTTCAAGATTTATCACTTATGAGATCAATTTCCCTTCCTTAGAAACAAAATATTGTTTGGAAGTCTTGCAGTAGAAGGAAATAAAAGAAGTTCATGAAAATGAAGAGGACATGAGTTAAGTCTCTGCAAATTCTGATGCAAAGCCATCTGATCTGTAACAAATCTGTGAATCCAAATGCAATAATTACCTTTTTCACACTTGTAGATTTTGCACAGTCCTGTTCCATGGCAGGTACTACCAGAAAGTAATCTAAATAATAGACAGTGGAGTGTTTTTAGCACAATTGCATCTTACTACTTGCTTGGGGAAGGTGTTAAATTATTTCAATGCTGTGCAGAGAATATTCTGTTTATGTAAATCTGCCTTTCAAAACAAAAGCCATCGTTTAAAAAGAAATGATGAATGTGGATGGATGGATGATCAGCCTTGATCTGATTTATATGCTCTGTTTGATTCAGAAAAATCTATTAAATCATTTCTTGGCATACACAGGAAGATGCAAATCAGCTGAATCAGTTCAAAAGAGTTTTGATTTGATTCTACATTTCAGCTTGGCTTCCTCCAATTTTATTCAGAAAGTTGCTTTGACTTATATCAAGTTATAAGTTTTAAAAAAATTCTTGCTATACAAATGAACTTTAACAAATCTTAATGTGTAGGAAAAGGATGGGAAGAGGTGTTATGTCATTCCAAAGAGATTCTGAACAGTGAGTGTTCTACCAACAAAATGTTATTGACCTGTTTATGAACTGCCTAAGACTAGTGAAAACTTAATAATTTAAGTTCTAACCAAGGAAGCTAGGAATTATTCAGTATCACTTAAGGCTTTAGGCAATTCCAAGCAAGGATTTTTTTTTTTTAAAAAAGGGTGGCAAGTCTGATAAGTCCTCCTCCTTCTCCTCTTCCTCCTTCTCCTCCTCCTCCTCCTCTTCCTTTCCCTTCCCTTCCCTTCCTCTCTCTCTCCCCCACTCCTTTTTCTTACTTTTCTGTCACCCCCACCCTGGAAAAATATATTTTACAGGGAAGATAGCAGATAGATATCTGAACAAAGCAAAATATAATAATTGTAATCCTGTGAAAACTATTAAGTAAATGTAGTATGGCTTCCACTTTTGTAATGATATACTGCTTCTTGTCAGTTTTCTGGAGTGGGTGTATAAGAGTAAGCTGCAGTAATTGAATAAACACAATGTAATCAAATGATTGTGCTACAATTACAGGTTGCTACCTAGTTCTGATACATTTCAAGATACATTTCCACCTCATAGACTCAGATTATGCATAGTTACAGCTTGCTGCCAAGAGCAATAAACCTTTTGAAATGCTAAATTGTTTTATTTTATTTCCCCCCCACACACACCCATTATTTCACTTCATTTTGCAATAATTTGGTTTCCTCCCAGTTTTGAAAACTCAATGGTCGAGCAGATTATTATTGGAGTCAGATTTCACTTCTGGCTTCAAGCGGCATAAGGTTTTTTATAGTATTTCAGGGACTAAAGAAAGGCACATCCTATGCAGATTTAAATGACAATTGTTTATCAATTAATATGCTCTATTACATTCAAGCTCATGAAAGACAATCAGTTCTAATTCTTATTACAAAAAGTTGACTGTATTTTTCTAGCATAAATGAATGAGTGATCTTAAATGTTATTAGGGTTTTAAAAGACATTTTAGCTATATTAATTGGATTTTAAGATATGTATAGTGTATATTGTTTTGATATGTTGTGAGCACCTGGAGAAGGGTGGCATATAATAAATAAATAAATGAATGAATGAATGAATAAATAAACAAACAAACAAACAAACAAACAAACAAGTTTGAAGACAAAGAAGGCTATGGATATATGGATATCCAAACTCTGTTTCCCAGAAGATAAGACCCTGTCTTATTTGTTCTTTTTTTTTCTTTTTTTAAACCCTGAAATAAGCACTTGGTCTTATCGCCATGCAGTCAAAAGCCCGATTCGGCTTATTATCAGAGGATAATTTATTTCAGGGGAAACAGGGGATGTCTATGTATAATATAACCCTTAGCTTGACTCCAACAGATCCCAGACATCGGATCTCTATCTAGAAGAATGCAGTATCAGGAACACTTAAGATGCTGTGCAAAACCCTCTAACTTCCTGATGTGTGTGTGTGCGCGCGCGAGAGCGAGCGCGTATCTAATGCAGTCCTTGGTTGCATAAGCAGAGGAATAGAGTCTACTTCCAACTGTATTATTCTATGTTCTAAGATCATATATAAAATATTAGTACCGTTATATAAAATCTTAGTAAACCACATCTGGAATACGCCATCCAGTTTAGGTCACCATGTTATTAAAAAGATGTTGAAACTTGCAAAGAGTGTAGAGAAGAGCAACTAAGATGATTAGGACCCTGGAGACTAAAACATATGAAGAATGGATGCAGCAATTGGACATGGCTAATCCAGAGGGGGGAAAAGAGCTAGGCTGACATGATAGCAGTGTTTCAATATTTGATTGGCTGCCAAATGGAAGGGGGCGTCACTTATTTTTCAAAGCACCAGAACAAAACAGAATAAAACCAAACAGAATAGAATAGAAAAGAATTCTTTATTGGCCAAGTGTAATTGGACACACAAGGAATTTGTTTTTGTTCTCAGTGTACTTAAAAATATAAGATATATTGGTTAAAAATCATAAGGTATAACACTTAATGATAGTCATAGGCAAGACAAGAAACAATGGATGGAAACTAATAAAGGAGATATTTATTTATTTATTTATTTTATATGCTATCCCTTTCTGAAGACTCGGGGCGGCTTACAACATATAAAAGCAATATACATTGAGATATAACAATTAAAGTTAAAATTGAGAATTACATTTAAGAAAACTTAAAAGGCCTATTAACATGCACGCATACCCATTCAAACAAACCTATTATACATTCATTGGCCGGGGGGGGGGTAGAATCTAATGACCCCAGGCTTGGCGGCATAGATGAGTCTTTAGACTCTTATGGAAGGCGGGGTGGTGGTGTTCTCCTACAACTAAGGAGAAATTTCCTGAGAATAATTAACTAGTGGAATAGCTTGCTTCCAGAACTTGTAGGTGCTCTGCAAATGGAAACTTTTAAGAGACTGGACAGCCACTTGTCAGAAATGGAATAGGATCTCCTGCTTGAGTAGAGCAGAGTTTCCCAACCTTGGCAACTTGAAGATATTTGGACTTCAACTCCCAGAATTCCCCAGCCAGATAATGCTGGCTGGGGAATTCTGGGAGTTGAAGTCCAAATATCTTCAAGTTGCCAAGGTTGGGAAACACTGGAGTAGAGGACTGGAGTTGAAGACCACCAAGGTTCCTTGCAACTCTATTATTATTCTGAATACTGTAATATCTTTTTCTGCCTCTGCCTTTACCTATGAGAGAGAGAGAATGTGGTATAGATCAGTGTTTTTCAACCAGTGTGCCGCGGCACACTAGTGTGCCGCGAGACACGGTCAGGTGTGCTGCAAGGCGGCTCCTGCAAGTGGGAGCTCCAGGGCTGAGGGCCGCCGCCGCTATTAGCACCCTCCCACGGGAGGCCCGCAAAGGTTGCTTTGAAAGTCGGCCCCCTCGCACCCATGGCTTCTTGTTGCTAATAGCAGCGGTGGGCAATAGCCGGGGGAGGGGCGGCTTCTGCAAGTGGGAGCTCCAGGGATGAGGCTTCCACTTGTGGCTGTCCCCGCCTGCCCGATCCTTCTCTCTGGCTTTCCGCTAGCCGCTCCGAGTGCTGTGGGAACGCCCACCCCTCTCACAGTCCCGTCCTGGGCTGTCAGTAAAGGGGCTGCTTCCCATCCCTCTGCCAGCTTGCTCAGAACATTCAAACTAAGGAAAACCTTCGCTGGCCTCCACAGAGAAGAAAGGAAGAGAGAGAACAAGAGAGAGAGAGAACAAGAGAGAGAAAGCATGAGAGAGAGAGAGAGAACAAGAGAGAGAAAGAAAATGAGAGAGAAAAAGAGAGAGAGAGTACAAGAGAGAGAGAGAGAGAAAATAAGAGAGAATGAGAGAGCAACAGAGAGAGAGAGAAAGACCAAGAGAGAGAAAGCATGAGAGAGAGAGAGAAAGAAAATAAGAGAGAGAATGAGAGAGAGCAGAAGAGAGAGAGAAAGAACAAGAGAGAGAAAGCATGAGAGAGAGAAAGAACAAGAGAGAGAGAGAAAGAAAATAAGAGAGAGAACGAGAGAGAGAGAGAAGGAAAGCAAGAGAGAAAAAGAGATAGCAAGAGAGAGAGAAACCAAGAGAGACAGATAGGGAGAGGAAAGGAGAGAGAGAGAAATTTGAACAAAAAGGGGAGAATAAAGGAAAAATGAGAAAATGATTGAGGCAGAGAATGAGAGGAGAAACAAAAGAGAGAGAGAGAGGTGATTCTTGAAGCATATGGTAAAAAGCACCCAAATAATAAGAAACCCCCCCAGCCCACACCTGTTTTTGAAAAGAATAAAAGAGAAAAAAAACCCCAGCCCTCAACTGGTTTTGGAAATGGTTCGAGTGTGTATACACACACACCCATAAGGGGGGGGGAGAGAGACAGGGATGGAAAAAGAGGAGAAGTGAGAGGGAGAAGGAATGAGGGAAAAAGGGAGGAAGAGAGAGAAATGAGAAACATGAGAGAGAAAAGGGGGAAAAACAGAAGTACCCAGAAATGAGACAGTGGTATAAATTTGAGGAGGGATGATTGATGATTGACTGTATTTATAAGGGGATGTTACGTGGGATTGTATCTATGAGGGGGTTATGTATATATGTATGTATGTATGTATGTATGTATGTATGTATGTATGAATGTATGTATGTATGAATGTATGAATGTATGAATATTTATTTATTTATTTATTTATTTATTTATTTATTTATTTATTTATTTATTTATTTATTTATTTATTTATTTATTTATTTATTTATTTATTTATTTATTAGATTTGTGTCATTTTGGTTGGTGGTGTGCCCTAGGATTTTGTAAATATAAAAAAATGTGCCGCGGCTCAAAAAAGGTTGAAAATCACTGGTATAGATTATATATATCTTCTATAGATATGAATCATGTCACAACTTGTGTATTCATTAAATGGCTTTTGGTGTCTCTTACTGCGTGTACCATTTAGCCATCAAAGTGGCTGCAATGCAGACTATAGCTCATGCGCTTCAACACCAATTTATTCAGCCCTGGATGTTCATTTCGGTGTGATATATTGGTTTGCTCAAATTAGGGTTATATTATAATTTTAGCTTTGATGCTTCATCAAAGATAAAGAGCCATGGTGGCACAGCTGTTAGAGTTAGGGTTAAGGTTAAGGTTAGAGTGGCACAGTGGTTAGAATGCAGTACTTCTGCTGATTGCCAGTTATATGCAATTTGGCAAATTGAATCTCACCAGGCTCAAGGTTGACTCAGTCTTCCATCCTTCTGACGACCCAAATTGTTGAGGGCAATATGCTGACTATGTAAACCACTTAGAGAGAACTGTAAAAAAGCATTGTGAAGTGATATATAAGTCTAAGTGCTATTGCTATTGCTATCCAGCCACAGGAAACCCTACAAATGAGATAGTCCCTGCTTTTGGTATTTAGCAGGTAAACAAGACACGTATCAAAGAGACCACGTGTTTAGATGAGGTACTTCACAAACAATTTTCTTTTTGAGTATTTTTGCAATTAAATTTGACTGATCATTTGACTAATCACTTGACCAGTTTGGATTTCATGTCATCATAATGAAGAAAAAAAATGAAGCATTGCCATACTTCACAGCATCTTGACATTGTCCCATCATATATCTTGGTCCACCAACAAATGTTGAAGAGGGGATATTGGGCCTTCCATGTTTCTAAAATCATCACTTTCATTCAATGCATCAGTCAGGCCTCTGTATATTGTTGATGTCAAGGCTCTGATTCATTTGGATATAACTCAGCTCCTCACCTTCAATCTTAGCAGTGGCACAAACAACCAGGATAAAATTATCATATTTCATGCACATTATCTGACCTGGCTCTCTAGAGAAGATTTTAATGCTGAGAATGGTGGAAGGGAAGAGAACAGAAGAATAGCCTAACCCAGCAGCATGATGGATGGGTTTAGTTACAGTAATGTTGATAACCCTGTTGGAAGAGTTATTGAAGGATCATTTTAGAGACAGACCATCACAGAGAAAATTTAAAAGTTGATATTGACTTAATGGTATATAATCAATCATCATAGAGATCATGGGACTAATGAAGTCCTGAAAGACCAGATTATGGGCAGATTGTCAAGACAAAATTGATGTGGTCACTGGGAGTGAAAATGATGGTATCTAATCTAATCAATCAATATGAATAAACAAAAGTAGCATACATCTTAGCAATTAATAGGAGAATCGATTTCCTTCCAGTCTCATCCTTGATTTCTTGTTCAGTGACAAAAGAAGCTAGGTCAAAATTTCTCAGAAAATTCTTATCATACTTTAATTTTTCAGGCTTCCCTAAATATGTTAAGATATTCATGTTAATATCTTAACATGAATATGTTAAGATATTCATGTTAATATCTTAACATGAATATGTTAAGATATTCATGAACTGGGAGAGCCAATGATAACAAGGTCAGCCAATGAATAGGAATAGCAACTAAGTCAGCCAATGGAAGCTAACCACTTCTGAGTCTGTGCAGAGAATTGAAACCAGGAAGTTCAATACTGGGCTCCCTCTCCATTCTGCTCCCTCTCCACTCTGTGCTTGTCTTCTGCTGAAATGAAACTAGCTGTTCTCTGCTGTCTGTGACTGCTTGAAGAAGAACTCTCTTTATAGTATTGTAAATTCATATATTATTATATTTATAAATAAGTTATTGAATCCAGCTGAATCAGTCATCTGTGTGTGCTTCTGGTTTTGATGCTTGCAACAAACTTTAATAGTAGAGAATTTAAGGGGTCTGTTTTTCACTTTGAATTGTATATGTTTGGGAAACACTTTAAATGGGGTGTTCTATCCTGTACTGTGGGAAAGGGTTTCTGTTTTATTATCTTATTTTCAGTGTGCTTGAGAATTTCTTTTGCATTTCTCATAGTGGCATAGTGGCAGTATTTTATTACTGTCACTATTATTACTGGGGGCTGGGGAGGGGTGGCAGAGGGCACTATTGCAAATTGCTTTCTGTTATGCCCTTTTCCATCACTTGGCCCATGCTTTCCCATTTGGTAAAGACCCGAAAGAAGTAGTTCCCACAGAATGTCTGTTGTTATTTTTAACTGAGGCAAAAGAGCTTGCAGAAGTTGTATGCAGTGGCCCATACTTTAATCAGGCTGAAGCCTCACATGTTGAACTAAATGCCTTTCTCTGCTTACCCGTTCAAAACATTATATGATGCTTAACTGCACTTGGAGATTGAAAGGAATCAATGTCATTTCTGCTTCTATTGAAGAGGAAGGACATTTCTGTTAGCAACTCAGCATTTAAATATTCTGCCATATTGACATTACAACTTTCAGGCTCCAAGGCCTTAGAAATATCCTGATTAATTATCAGTGGCTATTCTCATAGTCATCAAATTTTGATTCTACTGTATTTGAAAAGAGCAGATAAAAGACTCAAGTCTCTTATCTGCTGTAATAATGGCAGTGTGGTTCATCTCATTACAACTTTTCCTTCCTTCTTCCTTATGCTGGGTTGCAGACAGGCAACAAATGTATCATTGAAGTCCAGAATCCTACAATCCTAGACAAAAATTCGATCAGAGACCAGAACAAACACTATTTCAAAAGATAACCAGTTCCATTAAAACTAAGTCACAATAAGATTACATATGTAGGACATTTTTGCAGTTCTTGTCATAATTCTTCTCTGCATATGAGATACATATTTTCCTGGAAAGTAAATGCTATGTATAAAAAATAACTGGGCATGAGAAAAAGAAGGATAGGGTAGGGAGGGAAGGGGAGATGGGGAGAGGAGAAGAGAGGAGAGAGGAGAGGAGAAGAGAGGAGAAGAGGAGAGGAGAGGAGAGGAGAGGAGAGAAGAGAAGAGAAGAGAAGAGAAGAGAAGAGAAGAGAGGGACAGCTCTTCTTCATCAGGCTGCATTACAGATATCAAAGTCATTGGTTCCTAAAAGTCTCTGGACTTGCAAATTTTGCAGGAATGTTCAAATGAGTACACTGTATCAATTTCATAATTGATGTGGAAAGTAGTATCTAGCCACCAGTATTACTATGTAGGATACTAGTTGCATCTAATTAGTCCCTGCTCCCAGCCCTATTAAGATTTTTTTTAAAGTCCTCCAGGAATTTCAAATCAGGTGAAGCAGTAGAAGAATTAAATTAATATACTAACCCAGCCTTAGACTTGATAAAAAAGCTGAGATTCTGAGACCTCATGGAATGTGTGGAAGGTGTCTAAAGGAAGGAGAATTAGGGCTGGTTAGGCAAGAGAAAGCTCAGATTTGGTTGGGAACATTTCTGGAACCAGCCTTAACCCTTTTGTGTACCCTTGATGAAACAGACTAAATTACAAGTGGTCCTTAACTTACCACCACAAATAAGTCCCAAAATTTCTGTTGCTAAGCAAGACGGTTGTTAAGTGAGTTTTGCCCCACAAATGAGTCCCAAAATTTCTGTTGTTAAGCAAGATGGTTGTTAAGTGAGTTTTGCCCCATTTTACAATCTTTCCTGCAGGATTGTCAAGTAAATTATTGCAGTTGTTTCACTTAGTAATATGCTTGTTAAGTGAATCTGGCTTCCCCCACTGAATTTGCATGTCAGAAGGTCACACAAGGTGGTCACATTATTACTACAACCATCATAAATAAATAAATATTGTTAGTATATAGAACATAACCTACTTGGGTGTTGCCATAGAATAGCTAACTATATTAGTCTGTAAAATTTACACTGTACCTTTAAGGAAATATTAATGGTTGGCCATAAGAGGGCGCCAACACCATTCCCTTTGTAAGATATATATTTTGCCGTGAGCTGTATTCTTGCTGTGCGCATTGTTTGTAAACTATTAGAGTATTATATTGTTAATCCTGTATATTTGTAAATAATAATATTGTTGCATATACATTGATACTAGGTCTGAGTCACTGTCTGGCTAACCCACATTTCCTACACCACAACAAATCTTCTTAATGTGTATTGGAGGTTTCGTACCGAGAAATACTAACAAATATCATAAATAAAAACCATCAAATTTTGATTACATGACTATGGGAATGCCCATAGTCAAAAATCTGGACTTAGACTTGTATCACTATTGAGTAATCAATTTTGGGTAAACTTCAGAAAACAAAGAACATTGATAAGGGAGAGAAGGAAAATTACTACATGCATTCATAAACCAATGTGTTTATATATTCATAAGTTATGACTAATAATATGTGAAAATGTAAAGTTATTAATAATTACTTATATTTAAATAGAAATTCAGTAAATTGAACATTGGAGCTGGTGAATGCACTGATGACTTATTTATTATTTATTTTATTTATTCAATTTTTATGCCACCCTTCTCTTTAGACTCAGGGCGGCTTACAGCATGTTAGCAATAGCACTTTTTAACAGAGCCAGCATATTTGCCCCCACAATCTGGGTCCTCATTTTACCCACCTCGGAAGGATGGAAGACTGAGTCAACCTTGAGCCGGTGATGAGATTTGAACTGCTGACGTTCAGATCTACAGTCAGCTTCAGTGGCCTTCAGTACAGCACTCTACTGCTGCACTACCCCGGCTCTTATATACTTTTTATATACTTATATAAAAAATTTATTTTATATATATATATATTTGTTTTCGTAGATTTTCACGGGTATATGTATGTAGATTGTTCTAAGTTCGGGTTTTGCCCCATGTAATATTTTGAGTGTCTATGCATAGAAACTAAAAATATTACACGGGGCAAAACCCGAACTCAGAACAATCTACATATATATATGTGTGTGTGTGTGTGTGTGTGTGTGTATGTGTGTGTGTGAAATGTTTTTTTACACACACACACACACACACACACACACACACACATGTGATTTCACCGAAACGTCGCATAAACATGCAAAATATTACACAGGGCAAAACCCGAACTCAGAACAATCTACATACATATACCCGTGAAAATTTACGAATATATATATATATATATATATATATATATATATATATATATATATATATATTTATATATATATATTTACGAATATATATATATATATATATATATATATATATATATATATATATTCGTAAATTTTCACGGGTATATGTATGTAGATTGTTCTGAGTTCGGGTTTTGCCCTGTGTAATATTTTGCATGTTTATGCGACGTTTCGGTGAAATCACATTCACCATCATCAGGCTGAAGTTTCCAAGCTTCGTGCTGTTGTTGTCTTGGTATATTCAGGTTTCTTCCCGTGTAGGATTTGGAAATTTCTGGCGACGTTTCGACGAGGTCTCACTCATCATCTTCAGGCTGGTGTTTCTGTCCTTGTTCTCAGGCGAACACTGCGAGACCTGAGCTGCATTCCTTCTATAAATACTGGTGGCTGGGTGTGGTTTGATGGCTCAGCAATTGCCTGCTGTGTAGAAACTTCCTGGTGAGTCAGTGGGGTAACAATTGGGGTCGTTGATGTAGCTGAGGTATGCTGATTAGTTAATGGTTGTAGATTAGGTGTGATATCCTAAGTAGTTGGAACTTGCAGGCTACTTGATTGTTTTACAATGTGTGTTCTGAGTCTGGTTTCTATGGCTGGGATACGTTTGAGGGCTGGTTTCCAGATGTCTGGTAAGCGAGAGGTATCATCCCGCTTGTCCAAAATATGAACATATATATACACACACACACTTATATATAAAATTTTATACTTAATTTAGCTGTTTTTCTGCAAGTGCTAATAATTAGGGAACACTGCTTTTTATGTGCCATTCTTAGGAAACTGGCATTTTCCTTCAGGAGCTCAGCTGGCTTAATCTGTGCCTTTGGCCATTTTTGCTTCATAGAAATCCTGTAAAGTATATTCAATTCAGAGTTAGAGATGAACTCTATTCCCTTGAGAATGGCTATACAGTAGGATGGCTGAAAGGCTGCACCCAACAATGCAGCTATCGAACAGTCTGCTCTCTCAAGCCCATCATTTAGTTCATCTGCTACAATAGTTGGAGGAAATACTATTTATATCAAATGCTTCTCTGTTGCTTCCATTCTCTTGACTCCAAGCAGCTCATGGGCCTAATATAACTAGCTACCTGTTTTGTCTTGTTTTTAAGTGTAATTCTTGATTTGACCCCAAAGATCCCTGTGGCTTGAGAATTGGAGATTTTTGAGATTCTGGATATTTTTCCCCACTTTATTTTTTTTTAAAGATAGTAATCATTCTATGAATTCATCTTTCCTTCTTAACTGCTTGCCCAGCATGAGCAGGCAAAAATTGACTACTGAAGGCGAGGGGGCAGGTCTATTGAGATATCTGGAAGGGGGGTTGTAAGTACAACAGTAGTCATTTTTTGAGTCTTCCTATGTAATTCCTTGATATTAGAGATAAGAGTTGCCTCTTCCCTCATAATCTTCTGAAAACCTGTCAAAGCCTGGTTATTTTGGAAGGTCTTCTGAAAGTAGAATTTTGTTGTCTTGGGTCAGCTACAGCATCATGAATGTTTTATGATGAACTGGGTATGTTTAGTCTTAAAAAAGGATTAGGGTTTTCATGATAGTGATCTTCCTATATTTAACAGACTGTCAGGAAGAAGGGACAACCTATTCTACAAAGCACTGGAGGGCAAGAGAAAGAAGTAATGAATGGAAACTTATCAAAGAGAGATCCAACCTAGAATTAAGGAGAAATTTCCTGACAGTGAGAACAATTAATCAGTGAAATGGCTCACTTTTAGAAATTGTAGGTGCTCCAGCATTGGAGATTTTTAAGAGGAGTTTGGACATTCCATTTGTCCGAAATGCTTGAGCAGGAGATTGGGCTAGAAGACCTTCAAGGTCCCTTCCAATTCTGTTTTCCTGTTATTCTGTATTTTAGAGTCAGATGAAGTTGTTTGAATTGGATATACGGTATTTTATTGTTTTTGTTTCACTGTATTATCTGTCACATATCACATATCTGGACTCAAAAATCATTTAAAAACTTAATGTATGATAATACACTGATTTATTAACCAGAGCATACAAAACATTTGTAAGACCTATTCTATAATATAGCTCACCTGTGTGGAATCCACACTCCATATCAGATATTAATACAATCAAAGGAGTCCAGAAATACTTCACATGAAGCGTCCTTCACTCCTCCTCATGTAACAAATTACTCTACTCCTCCAGACTTCAAATACTAAATCTAGAAAATTTACAACTACTTGGTCTCTGAACTAATTTAACTGTTGTTCATAAAATCATACATCCTAATGTACTCCCTGTCAGTGACTACTTCACCTTTAACAACAACAACAACAACACAAGAGCACATAATAGATATAAACTGAATGTAAATCGCTCCAAACTTGACTGCAGAAAATACGATTTCAACAATAGAGTGGTCACCGCCTGGAACTCATTACCTGACTCTGTTGTTGCTTCCCCCAACCCCAAAATCTTCAACCTTACATTATCTACAACTGACCTTTCCCCTTTTCTAAGAGGTCTGTAAGGGGTGTGCATAAGTGCATTTTTGTGCCTAATGTCCCTGTCATAGTGTCTTATTATCCTTTCTATTACTACTTTCTACTTATGTTATGTTATGTTGTGTTATGTTATGTTATGTTATGTTAATATGTACTATAATACTATACTTGTTTGACAAATAAATAAATAAACAAAATAAAATATTAATGTATGAAATATATGAAAATGTATAATAATATAATATGTAAATAAAATATTTCCCAACAGCTAAATTGGGTATATCCTTTTGACTATGGGCCAGTTCTGGTTTAATCAACTGCAAAGGACAATGATTGGAGAACATGCTCATGGTGCAGCCTATTTTATTTTTTACTTCAAATGTACTTTTCCAGCTTCTGTTATGTGCTCAGTGGCCTGTCTGAGTGATAGTTATGGCTGGTTCCTGTCAGATAGGATCAACATTTTATTACGTGAGGCTTTTTGGCAAAATCAGAAATGTCACAACTTGAAAGATAGCTCATGGCCATAATAAACCACAGATCAAATTCTTAGCATTGGAACTTTACAATAAGTACCATGTACTGAAATACTGAAATGAAAGATACTTACTATGCAAATCAATTCACATATTGGCTCCTACCCTCCAGTTTCAAAAAATGGAGTGTCTCAGATGACTGTTTCCCTGGTTCTTTCTCTTTCCATATCAACACTTCTTGAAATGAAATGGGTTGCTGAATATTCTTTTTTTTTCTTTTTGGTTTTCAGGGTCATATAATACAGTCTTGAACCTGTATTAGCCATGAAAGCCAGCTGATCTTGGGCTGTTATTTTGCCTCAGCTTAATCACTCACAGGATTACTGTTGTGATAAAAATAGGAGGAGGAAGTTATGTTGGATATGTTTGCCTCCATCTGCACCATGAAATCCTCAAAAAGCCAACACTTTGGAGACTTCTAGTTCAGCAAGGCAGACTAAAGCCTACTCCATTTCTATGCAGCTGACCACTGCACCATAAAAAGGAGCCTGTAGAATAGAATTTTATTGGCCAACTATGATTAGACACAAAAATAATTTGTCTTGGCGTATATGCTCTCAGGGTACATAAAATAAAAGATAAGTTCATCAAGAATCTTAAGATACAATGCTTAATGATAGTCTGGGTACAAATAAGCAATCCAATCATATTAGGAACCAGTCAATATAAATTGTAAGAATACAAGCAATGAAGTTACAGTCATACAGTCATTTGTGGGAGGAGATAGATGATGGGAACAATGAGAAGATTAATAGTAGTGCAGGTTTAGGAAATAGTTTGACAGTGCTGAGGGAATTATTTGTTTAGCAGAGTGATGGCGTTCAGGAAAAACTGTTCTTGTGCCTAGCTGTTCTGTTGTGCAGTGCTCTATAGCATTGTTTTGAGGGTAGTAGGAGTATGTATAGATTAGCTCCTTGGAACTCCTCTCCAGATGAAAAAGAAAAAAACAAGGATGACATAGAAGTTTGTTCATATATACCTGCAAAGAAATCATAAAATATATTCTCCAGCAGATTTAAGAGTTCTGAGGGTTGGAGAACTAGATCCTGCCTAAGGCACGGGTTTTCCAACTTCCTCTCTTAATTAACTATTTTAGATAGGTGATTTATTGACATTCTAGATCAGTGATGGCGAATCTATGGCACGGGTGCCACAGGTGGCACGCGGAGTCATAACTGCTGGCACCCAAGCTGTTGCCCTAGGTCAGCTCCAGCATGCATCCACACAGAAACTCTGAGAGGGCATTTTTGGCTTCCAGAGAGCCTCTGGGGGGATGGGGGAGGGCGTTTTTATCTTACCCTGGCTCCAGGGAAGCCATTGGAGGCTGGGGAGGGTGAAACACAAGCCTGCTAGGCCCACGAGAAGTTGGGAAATAGGCCATTTCCAGCCTCCAGAGGGCCTCTGGAGGGTGGGGGAAGCTGTTTTCACCCTCCTGAGACATTGAATTATGGGTGTGGGCACTCACACATGCACAATAGTGCGAGCACATGTTCTTTTGGCACCCAAGGAAAAAAAGGTTCGCCATCACTGTTCTACATGTTAAAACAAAGGACAAGCTTTACAAAACTAGGAGAATCTCCTTCTGCTCTTATTGAAGAGAGACTGGCAGAGCCAGAGGAAGGAGTTAAACAGGGAATTAGTTTAGAGCCTTGACAAGAGGATGAATTCTATTGAAATGCATCTAGTTTGACCCAGATGTAAACTCTTAGCCTGAAAATATTCCTGTTTATAGGCTTGAACAGTAAAGCAGTACATTGAATCCTCCACGTGGTTGTTTGCACCTGAGAATCCTGGAGAATCCTGGATGAAATAAGTTTTATATAAGTCTATAAGTCTGGAATACCACAAAAGCAAGAATAGAATGTTGATTCTGAAAAGTTAAAGGCCTAGATGTGTTAGAAAAAAATATTTGCTGTGAGATGTTTAAAATTGTATAAAATAGTGAAATGTTTGAAATTAACTACTGTATAAGAAATACTCCTGTGAGAAAGTTTTGCTGAGGGGAGAATAAACAGATGATAAGAAGGGACTTTGAAGCTTAATTAAAGGGAGCCAGGGAAAACTAACAAATTACAATTAAAGGAGAAGAGACCTATTAATACAATGGAGCACTACTGTTTGACTATAGACAAAATTAAGACGGTTTGGCAATGAGGTATTCAGAGATTACTTACAGGATTGTCTGATACTATAGCAGAGGATGTAAAAGAAAAACAGATATTATTGGATAAAACAGAAAGTTACACAGATTTGAATGAGGATTTGGATTTTTTTTTAAATGCCATATTTAAAAACTAATATGAGAAAAGATACTGTGATATCTGAAAATGGATTTAAAAATACTAATATATAAGGAATATAGAAAAGGGGTGCTACAATGAATTTACAAATTAAAAGAAGCTAATATACCAATAATTAAAGGAGACATGCAGATAACAAACCAGAAGAGTAACTTGGAAATCTTTCTATATTGGATATATTGTGGGGACATGGTAAAGTAATGAACCTGTTCCTGAGATAAAACAAAGAGAAAATGATGAGAAATCAGCTTGTCAGTCATTTGATGAGATTAAAGTACATAAAAAGAAATTAATAGGAATTCAAAGTGAAGTTATTGGATCAAAGTTAATATATATGTTGTGATCTCTGGAAATTCTTTATGACCAGGATTGAACAGCAAGGCTTTCAAAATCTGTTTATAAATCGGAAGATTTGAGGGTTTGGTGTTGTTTATTTTTTGCTTTAATAATTAGAGAAACTGATAAATTGGAACCAAAAATGGATTTATTAGATCAAGGTTAAAATTTAATATATTATTAGTATTTATTGTCAGATTTGTTTTGCTGATTAGTACAGAATGATGAGTTTTTATAACTTGATTAGTGATAGGGGATGAGATATGGGAAGAAGAAATTTTTTTGTTGTCGAAATGTTAGAGAATGTATTAAGTTACTGAAAATGTTCATACTTGTCTGGAGGAAGGAAAAGAAAGAACAATATAAATATAAATATAAATATAAATATAAATATAAATATAAATATAAATATAAATATAAATATAAATATAAATATAAATATAAATATAAATATAAATATAAATATAAATATAAATATAAATATAAATATAAATATAAATATAAATATAAATATAAATATAAATATAAATATAAATATAAATATAAATATAAATATAAATATAAATATAAATATAAATATAAATATTCCTTGTAAGTTTGAATACATACATACATACAAACATACATACATACATACATACATACATACATACATACATACACTTAAATATACAGTATACATATTCAAAGAATATATATATTTAAGCCACAAGTTCTCACTTGACAGGATCTGTAATAGTTTCTGAAACAGCAAAATCCTCATATGTTTTCAGAAATGTATTTCAATGGCACAGTATTTGCCTGGAGCAGAAATGCAGTTTCACAATAATCATCCCAGAACAAGCTGACATTTATTTGACTTGATCCATTTTCATCTCAAAAATGATGGTGATTCTTTTTCAATGCGGCTTGTCATAATTAATATTAACACATTTTATTCTGTCTACATAGCATTATACATCACAATGAGTACACAGAAGTCTCCCACTATCTGTTGTAGCTGTATAAATATACAATAAGTTGCAGCTCTTGAGGAAGACGCATGTTAATAACTATAATAATAACTATAGGTAGAGTGCTGTACTGCAGGCCACTAAAGCTGACTTGTAGATCTGAAGGTCAGCGGTTCAAATCTCATCACCGGCTCAAGGTTGACTCAGCCTTCTATCCTTCCGAGGTGGGTAAAGTGAGGACCCGGATTGTGGGGGCAATAGCCTAGCTCTGTTTCAAAAGTGCTATTGCTAACATGTTGTAAGCCGCCCTGAGTCTAAGGAGAAGGGCGGCATAAAAATCAAACAAACAAACAAACAAACAAACAAATAAATAAATATTCACCAGTACATTAATCTTATACATATAAAGTACCATCTCTTTAACCTCTAATTAACTTCCCCATTGCAGAGTTCACTAACCTTTGGAAAACCCCTTTAGTTACTATAATAGCACAAGGAATTGTCACATGATAGACCAAAAGTAACAGATAGTGTAAGATAATATTGCAAGCCGCCAGATAGAACATATGTCATTAAGGTATATTTTCTTGTTTAGGACATGAGTTGTTTTCATACTTACTTGTCCATTCTCTATATATTGAGATGTTATCAACTATAATTTGTTATTGGCTGATTGATGACACACCTTGTTCATCCCAGCACTATGTAAGGTATTATGTGTTGGGCATAACCTGCCTTTCAGACTTTGTGATAAGAATACTCTGAACCTGTGTGCACCAATAAACATGTGTTTCTCTATACCTTTGTGGTCCTCATTCCCGAAACTGGTAAACTCTGAAGATGAGAACATGAGTGGCTTTCAAGAATGAAATTCACAATGTATAATATCTGTGCTGGTATTGCTCTGACTATTCATATTTGATTATAAGCTTAACTTTAAAAAGAAAAAGAAAACTTCATCGTGGGACAGATGTCAGCTACTTCATATTGTGCTAATCATGGTTTCCAACAGCCCAAGATGTTGTTCGATACTGTACCTTCACTAATGCTGCTTTCTATGACTCATGAAGATCCAGTTTCTTTTTACTTAAATTAATTACTAAAGAGGTTATTGAGGTTCAGTGAAAAAATTCCAGCAAAAGCATTGCTTGGTAGAGTTATATAAAAACTCCTAACCTCTGTTCTTCTGTACAAGTTCTTCAAATTTAGAAGATATCTCCCCAATATTTGGCCTACTTAACCATTTGTTAATATTTGTTTTTGTCCTGACCTTTGGTAGATTTTTTAAAATCTTATACATTTTGCTCTCCTGGCTATTAATTTCCTACCATTCCTTGGAATTAATATTCCAACCATTGTCCAACCTCATTATTTTTTAACAGTAATATAGGTTTATTCTATATCATATTTATATTACTTTTCCACCTCACAGTAATATATATTTCTGTAGTCATCTAATAACCATAGTACTTTAAAGCTTTACTTACTTTACTTTATGTGGTATTATTTATAATTGCTCTAAATACTTTTTTGGTATAGTTCTGTTCATTAGGTTTTTTTGCAAATAAATCCAATGTTTTTAATCCAAATGATCTTCATTTAATATAGGCTTCCCTTTATGCTTCTAATATATGTTGTCCAGACCAGTTAACATATACAGACCTGGTTTTAATGGTTCTATAAAAACACAATTATAGCTTTTTAGGAATTATTCTAGAATAATAATAAAAGTGAATGTCCTATTAGCTGTGAAGAACTACTATGCTTTTTTTAAAAAAAAAAGTTCCATTAACTTGTTCTACAGCCATAGTGCTGACTTTACTGTAGGTGTCAACTTATAAAGTGTTTCATTGTAAGAGCTGTGTGCCTAAGCTTTGTGGATTGTTGTTTTTCATAAGTTGCAATTGTGACTTACAGAAATTCCATTCACTTTATCTGGCAATAGCCGTGACAGTCTTGAATATTTTTCCTCCTGTATTGCCTTTGGGTAACTTTGGCACAGGCAGAGGTGGTATGCAGCCAGTTCAGATTGATTCAAGTAAACTGGTATCGGTGACCTGCAGGTGGGCCCATTCACATGCCCCTGTTCTATGTTGGTCTTTTTAGGCTCATTTTGAAGCCGTGCACATACATTCTGTTGTGTTTGGGCCTGGGCCAGCCGTTGCTCCCACAGATGGGAGAGACGAGTCACAAAGTGAATGTGAAAGCCTGGCTGACAGCCAGGAAGATGTGGCAGACAGCCAGGAAGATGTGGCAGACAGCCAGGAGGACGAGGCCACTGGGACGCAGGATTCAGCAGACAGCCCAGGGGATTTGGCCTGCAGTCCCTCAGACAGTCTTTCCTCCCTGAGTACTTCTGCAGATCAATATATTGATCTACGTAGCCGAAGAGCTATGCAAAGAAGTGATTGCAAATCATTATTGAAGCACCTGGGCTGGGTGTGGTTCTTATACTGAGGGCTGGGTGTGGTTCCCTTAATGAGGGCTAAAGGGATAAAAGGGAATAAAGGCCAAGGCAAACTGTGGTGTTTTGTGGTTCCTGCTTTGAAGTTTCTGTGCCGTTGGAGTTTTCAACCCAGCTTTTTCAGACAAGTGGGAGGTGAAAACTCTGGGACTTGCTGTTTGCTTCAAAGATTCACAAGGACTCCTGAAATGTCGTTGCTCATTCCAGGTTGTCTTCGTTTGTTTTTCCCTGTGTTTTTGTATACGGCTGAAGTAAGCCTTGCACTGTTTTTGGACACTAAAAACTGTTTTTGAGTAAGCCATTTTTGTTTATCTAATACAAATTTGCTGATTAGCAGAGCACATGTATGTTTGATTTCTTTTCCTTGGACTATTACGCATTGCCAAGCCAGTCAGGCAGAACGCATTCTAGGTAGACGCATGATTACAGCACATGCATGGAAGACCATGTGCATGACAGGATGGGGCACATGTGAGCAAAGCAAAGGCACATGGTGCTCACATTTGTGAACCAGTAGAGGTACCACCCCTGGTCACATTAGACAAAATATCTAACGTATATCTGTGCACAGGTAAATATCACAAATATCTAAATATTATAAAATTAGTGGATCAGAGAAATACTGCAGATATAGTTTACTTGGGCTTAAGTAAGGCATACGATAAACCTACTACTAGAAAAAGTAGCAAAATGTGGATTAGGCAGCATCACCCCGAGATGGATTCATAACTGGCTAGCAACCACACTCAATGAATAGTCCTCACTGGTTCTGTTACCAATTAGTGAATTACAAGTTTTCCACCAAAGGGGTTTGAGTAACCATCTTGTTTGCTGTTTTTTATCCATTTGAGGCAGACAGCATCATTCCACCTGTTCCATGGACTCTCTCTGGAGACTGTGAGCCATTCCCAAGCAGTATCTGTAAATTACTTCCTCTCCCTTCAACTCACATGTCTTCTCTCTTCTCCCAGGGCATCTTAGCTTGACTGACAGATCACAGGTCCAGGAAGGAGCTCTCCTTGCGACTCTCGTCGTCTGAAACTTGTCAGCCTATTTCAGCACATCAAAATAAATTACTGCAGGCTCTTCTTCGTTGCTATTTTAACATGTTATCCTTCTGGCATCCTTACCCTTTTTCCTCTCTCTGCCATCATGGTTATGATGAAGAAAAAATTAACTTGGGTTAAAATGGTTTATACAAGAAACACCCCCAATTGGTGGTGGGGTATGAATGTTTGTCTGGTGGTGGGCACAACTCACAAAACACTTGTTTTATGTTGTGTGAGTCTTATTTATTTATTTATTATTTATTTATTTATTTATTGGATTTGTATGCCACCCCTCTCCGTGGACTCGGGGAGGCTAACAACAGTGACAAAAAACAGAATGTAAAAATCCAATACTACAACAGCTAAAAACCCTTGTTATAAAACCAATCATACATACAAACATACCATGCAGAAGCCTAGGGGAAAAGATTATCTTAATTCCCCCATGCCTGATGGCAGAGGTGGGTTTTGAGGCGCTTACGAAAGGCAAGGAGGGTGGGGGCTATTCTAATCTCTGGGGGGAGTTGGTTCCAGAGGGTCGGGGCTGCCACAGAGAAGGCTCTTCCCCTGGGCCCTGCCAACCGACATTGTTTAGTTGACAGGACCTGGAGAAGGCCCACTCTGTGGGACCTAACTGATCACTGGGATTCATGCGGCAGAAGGCGGTCCCTGAGATATTATATTGTAATTATATTGTATATTGTAATTAAAACTAATTAAAAAAATAATAAAATAATTAACTTGGTTAACATTTTTTGTTAAAAAATCTTACCCAATATGCAACTTTGAAAGCTCATGTGAATTCATTTGTGCACTAAGATTTATATTTTTCAGAATATTATGATTGGTTTACAACTGAACAAGTACAGTATATTCAGCAAGTATAACATGTGTATATTCAATGAAATAGTCGTTCTAAAGATACTGCTCAAAAAAAACAAAGGGAACACTCAAATAACACATCCTAGATCTGAATGAATGAAATATTCCCATTGAGTCATTTTTCTGTGCAAAGTTGAATGTGCACAATAGCATGTGAAATTGATTGTCAATCAGTGCTGCTTCCTAAGTGGACAGTTTGATTTCACAGAAGTTTGATTTACTTGGAGTTATATTGTGTTGTTTAAGTGTTCCTTTATTTTTTGAGCAGTGTATATAAGGATAAAAATGCTTTAAAATGCATTTACTGACAGAATGTGCAAGAAAATGAATGCATTTTTGCTTAAATATGACATTGGGAAATGGACTCAAATGACCTTACTGTTCAAATATAAAATGTTCATCCCTTAAGGAGATGTCCAAAAGAGGTTAATGAGGGAATGACAGACGTGGAGCAAATTTTGTCAAAACAGAGAAAGTACTGAAAATGGATATACTATAAATGACAGACCAAGAAAATGATTTGGAAAAGGACTACTGGATATTCAAGAGCAACTGGGTGAAGTTATAAAAATAAAAGGGGAAATAGAAATGACAAATCAAAAGAACAACCTGGAAAATATTATTATATCTACAAAATAGACTTGTCAAACTCTTGATGAAGTCTGTGCAATGGGATAAAGAATCCCATTTAATTCCCATTAATTAATCCCATTTAAATCCAATTTAATTATTTGAAGAGTAATTAAATCCTATGGCAATATTTGAATGAATTAAAAGTTAAGACTGTTAAAACTAAAAGAAAGAGATATAAAGTTGGTTTATTTGATCAAGGTTGAAATGAAACTTTTAAAAATAAAGTTCTGGGAATCTATTATAGATGTTTGCTAATGCCCTGATTGAAAAATTGATGTATATATTTGCTTGCAGGTTTTGGGGAAAAGAGACATTTGTAATATTTAACAAAGTGACAAAATAAGTAGACCAGGGGAATGCTGTTAGTGTAGTTTACTTAGACTTCAGTAAGGCTTTTGACAAAGTAGACCATAAACCACTACTAAATAAAGTAGAAAAATGTGGGATGGACAGCAACACCACCAAATGGATTCAAAACTGGCTAACCCACCGCACTCAACATGTAGTGTTCAATAGAACTGCATCTGCATGGAGGGATGTATGCAGTCGAGTACCCTAAGGCTCTGTTTTAGGCCCAGTGCTCTTCAACATCTTCATCAATGACTTAGACCAGTGTTTCCCAACCTTGGCAACTTGAAGATATTTGGACTTCAACTCCCAGAATTCACCAGCCAACATTCACTGGCTGGGGAATTCTGGGAGTTGAAGTCCAAATATCTTCAAGTTGCCAAGGTTGGGAAACACTGACTTAGACTAGGGGATAGATGGGAAACTCATCAAATTTGCAGGAATAGCCAACACTCCAGAAGGTAGGTGCAAAATACAGAAGGATCTTGACAAACGTGAACAGTGGGTGCTATCAAAATGAAATCCAATGGTGAAAAAAGTAAGGTTCTACATTTAGACGAGAAAAACAAAATGCCCAGGTACATTGCTCAACAGTAGTAACTGTGAGAGGGATCTTGGAGTCCTAGTGGACAACCATTTAAATATGAGCTAGCAGTGTGCAGCAGCTGCCAAAAAACCAACACAGTTCTAGGCTGCATAAACAGAGTGATAAAATCAAGAACACATGAAGCTTTAGTATGGTAAGGCCACACTCGGAATACTGCATTCAGTTTTGATCGCCACGGTGCAAAAAGGATGTTGAGACTTTAGAAACAGTGCAGAGAAGAACAACAAAGATGTTTAGGGGATTGGAGGCTAAAACACATAAAGAATGGTTGCACCAATTGGGCATGGCTAGTTTAATGAAAAGAAGGACCGGGGAGATATAATAGCAGTGTTACAATATCTCAGGGGTTGCCATAAAGAAGAGGGAGTCAAAGCACCTGAGGGTAGAATAAGAAGAAATGGATAGAAACTAAACAAGGAGAGAAGTAACTTAGAATTAAAGTAATTTCCTGACAGTTAGAATAATTAATCAGTAGGACAACCTGCCTCCAGAAGTTGTGAATGTTCCAACACTGGAAGTTTTTAATAAGATGTTGGATAACATCTTTGTCTGAAATGGTGTAGGTTTTTCTGCCTTGGCAAGAGGTTGGACTAGAAGATCTCCATGATCTCTTCCAACTCTGTTACTCTATTCTATTCCATTCCATTCTACTCTACTCTACTCTACTCTACTCTACTCTACTCTACTCTATTCTATTCTATCCTATCCTATTCTTATAGGAAATGAAGAATCACTCTTTCTTTCTATTATCTATATTTATTTATTTATTTATTTATTCATTCATTTATTTATTTATTTAATTTTATTTATTTATTTATTAGATTTGTATGCCGCCCCTCTCCGTAATCTTGTAATCAAAACCCTAAATGAAAAATATAGATAATATATAAAGGTGAGAAATCAAAATAGAATAAGAATACCATCAGCATTGATAAAACCACCATCAGTCAATTGCTAAAGACAACTTTAAGTCTTTAACACCATCAAACAAAGACCTAGCTCAAGTCCTTGCAAAGGACTTGATAGCTGGATAAAAATGACAAGACTAATCTAACATCTGGCTGACTGTGTAACAAACCACCACCACCATCATCATGGAAGAATCAATAGGTAGATAAAAATGCCAAATCCACTCTAAACAATAATATGCAAGAAAAGTAGTTGGGCATGGAATCTTGCAAGTCATTACAAATTTGAAAAAGAAAAAACGCTATTGGATGGCAGATATAGCAGTACCTGAGACAACAGAAAAGAAGAGAAAGAACTGGAGTAAATCACAAAATACAAAAACCTCCAAACAGAAATAGAATAACTATTACAAAACAAACAAAACTACCAATATTAACAGACACTGTTGATGCAATCCCAAACAGCTGGAACACAATTAGCATTGATAAATTCACCACCAGTCAATTGCAAAACCAGCTTTACTTGAAACAGTTTATGTTATTTGATGATACTTTTAATGACATCAAAGAAAATCTGCCTAGCCCAGGTCCTTATGTAGGACTCAATAGAGGAACAAAAGTGCCAAATCCAAATCAAAATATCTGGCTGATTGTAAGCCCAACTATAACAACAACAATGCAAATAAATGTAATACAATCACTCTTTCACTATGATCCAGCAGTACAAAGTGAATAAAAATATTACATCAGATAAAATGAAATTATTCAAATGTACCCATCAATTTTAGCAGAGAACATGGTCTAAAGCATTTAGATGCAAGGTTGATTTTTACCAGTCTATTACATTTCCTGTGATATGATCAAATTAAATCTGGGGGAGGGGGGGAGAAAGAATGTGGATAACATATAGAACTGAGTGGTTACCTTGTGGACTTATTTCTGTTAGCATTATGCTTATTTTTAATCCAATTATTTTCACACTATCCAACCAGGTGAAAGAGAAAGGAATATCATCAATAGACAATTTTTGAAAGTCAAGATTTGTAGTAACCAATAATTTATTCTGAAATTTTAATACATACAATCCTGTTGCACTACCATGAACTACGTGCTATTTATAACTTACATACCTAGCAACAGCAATGTACAGTAATTATACCTTATAGTATTACCTAAACAATTTGGAGCTTCTTTTAAGATTTTTGATCATATTTGGATTTAGTAAATGTATTTGCCAGAAATAGAATTGACTCGTACCCATTACTTATGAGCTGACATTATTTAAATATGATACTGGTCCCTTTGAACTTAATCAGGGAGAATTTCACAAGCCTGCAGAAATATTATTTGAAAACTGTATTTTATTCCTTGATTTCCACCACACTGAACTACTACCGGTATTCCAATTAATTGGTCCTTTGCATTAAATTTATTCCTTTTCTTACATTAGGAAATATTTTGACATGATTATATCACTATCTTCTTTTACAGAAGCCACTAATAATGTGTATTAGACTAACTGATGATACTAAGAACAACAATAGTAGAAAATATAATTGTCTGTCTTTAACATTATCAGTGAATAATATTTGAACTTGCACAGCACCTTATGTTATTCTCCACAGCAATAAGATAAAATGCTGCAATCTGATGGATAGGAACCTTGAAGTGTCCTCTTGAACTCAGCGGAATTCATTTGTGAATAGTCATGAAGGGTATTACAGTGATTTGCCCTGATAGCTTATGCTGGCCAGGTTGGGAAATTAATGGGAGAAAGTTTTATTCTCATTATTGCATTGCAGTTCTGAATGATGTAGTTAATGTTGCAGCATTTTCAGAAATGAAAAGAGCTTTTGATCCAGTAGTTTTAGGCGATGAAGATACTGCTCTTAATTTGAGTCCAACTCTAATAGACCCAATAGTGTGAGATTAATACCATAGAACTTTCTGTACTATCTCATAGAAGTCAAATTCTTTGTTGTTCAGAAATACCTCCAACCCAACATGAAGTGTTAATACTGCTTTATAATGTTTTAGTAAGACCACATTTGGAATACTGAATCCAGCTTTGATCCCTAAAATGTAAAAAAGATATTGAGACTCTAAAAAGAGTGCTGAGAAGAGCAATAAAAATGATTAGGAGACTAAAGTTAAAACATATAAAGAACAGTTGCAGGAATTGAGCATGTCTAGTTTAATACAAATAAGGACTAGGGTAATATGATAACAGCATTCCAATATCTAAGAAGAGGACTCAAATTATTCTCCAAAACACCAGAAGGCAGGACAGGAAGCAATGGATAGAAACACATCAAGGAAAGAAGCAACCTAGAACTAAGGAGCAATTGCCTGACAGTGAGAACTATTAATCATTGAACAACTTGCTTGCAGAAGTTGTGGCTGCTCCAACACTGGAAATTTTAAGAAGAGATTGGATAACCATTTTTTCTGAAGTGGTGTAGAGTTTCCTGCCCAAGCAGAGTGGTTGGATTAGAAGACCTCCAGGATTCTTTCCAACTCTTTTATTCTGTTAGCTATATAATAATCAGAATATTCTTCTACCTACCGATTTTCTACTGGGCATCACTGAATAAATATGATATATGCAAGAAAAACCCAGCCATTTCCAAGAGTAATAAAGGCAAACATTAATGTTTGTCCTGTCCAGTTGTGTCCACTGAGCCATCAAGACCCCTCCAACAGTAATAATTGTATCCTAAAATAGATAAAGGGACTTGTTAAAACAGAAAATGAACAGTTAGGAGATAGGGTTTTTTTTTTCTTACTTTGGAGTCAAAACTACCGTATTTTTCAGAGGTTAAGACGTACTTATTTCCCTCCTAAAAGAGGATAAAAATTTGGGTACCCTCTTATACTCCGAATGTTATTCTGCCCACCTACTATTCCCTACCCTTCAGTCTCGGTGAATCCTTTTCCTAGATGCAGAGATGGCCACTGACAATGGCTTGTGTTTTGGGGTTTCACATGTTGTGTTTTCAGCCTCCAAATGCTCAATGTGCGGTGCCCAAAATGGCCACCCGGAACAGCTGCTGCCTTCTCTTACCCCTTTCTCACTTTGCCTGCTTAGTCACTGCAGCTCCCTCCAACGATCAGTCTTGCTTTGAAGATGGTTTTCAGTCCAAACATGAACTAAGTGATCTTCCATGTTTTGCCTACTTTTTTAAATTGCTGCCTCTTCGGACAATCAGCTGTACTTTAGAAACACAGCCCCAACCGGCCCCAACTTCAAAACCAGTGAGGGAACTAATATGCTGAAGCTGACCATACTAAGGACTAGCCAGATGAATACCTGGTATGCAGAATCCTCCCCCTATTTTCCTCCCCAAAAACTAAGGTGCATCTGGTGAGTCTTATACTCTGAAAAATATGGTAAATATTTGAAGCAAAACTATTTTGTGTTGCTTTCGATTGCAGGTGGGAGCACACAAAATGAAATATTCAACGCTCATCTCCAAAATCCTCTATGGACAGAAATACCCCATGGGGGGGAGGAGGGGGAGAGAGAGAGAGAGATTCATGGAATATTTCTCCCAGCCACAAGTGTCTACCTGCATTCTGAAAAGGGATTGCTCAAAGCATTGTTTTTTTCAACATAAGGCCAACCAGATATTCCAGCTCTATAATTCCTACAGTTTCCATTCTGGGGGATTGTTTGTTGTATAAATTGATAACTGTAGAATTTGTCCCCCTAATAGAAGTACATATTGACCAACAGTTTCCGTCTCAATTATAATAGAAAATTCAACATGTATACATTTTATTGATTAATTTCTCAAACTTTTCATCTATTACCACCTGCCCAATTTCTGCAACATTACCAGGAAACCTGGGTGCTAAGGGAAGATCTGAAGGATGGGTGGGTGGATTTGATAAATGTGAGCTTGAGAATCTCCATTGCATTCTATCACACAAGATGTTTGTTTTATTTTGTCAGTCTAATTCTTTCTGTCATTAAATATTTTGTTTGATTATACATTTGTTAGCGACAGATATTCATGTTCATTCTTTAAACATTGTTTTAGAGTTTGCTCATTAGTTATTTTTGCTTCATTACATTATATGTCATTCCTCGCTCTTTCTTGGATTATTTGTAGCAGTCCATGATCAGCATAACAGCATACACATGCACGTTGGAGCTGAGCTAGGGCAACAGCTCGCGTGCCGGCAGATATGGCTCCACGTGCCACCTGTGGCACCTGTGCCATAGGTTTGCTATCACTGATATAGTACTACAGTACTATTTAGAAAATAATAGATTTTTTCACATATCAGAAGTTTGGTAGTGTATATAGTCTTAAAACTTTTTTCATCTTAAAAATTGTCTATGTACACTGTTTTGTATGTGTAGGACATGCCATAAAAGTTCATTTCACAAAAATAAAACTTAAAATCTTAAATTCATCGAACCAACTGCTAGAAAACATTTTTATGTTCATTGATTAGTCTCAACTAAAGTTTATTGGATTCCATGCATATTTTAATGTATCTAGATGTTTACTTTCTATACTGATTTATCTATTCGATATTAAAAGCTGGGTTTTATGATTTTTAAAATAACATACTTATTTCATTTATTTCTCAAATTTTAGTTGCGTAAGTGTTTCCATATAACAGAGATGTACTACATATGATCATTAAAATGAATATTTTGAACTGCTTATACTGATTTCACAAACTTGCCTCCACTGGAATCTAAACAAATTGCTTATTTAACAGTAGTGTTCCATCCTTCCCTAGCCCTCCAAGAAGATTATTTTTAAAAAATTTCAATAAAGCTTTAAAACTATTTTATTGGTATGCTGCCGACTACTGAAGTCTCTTGGTGAATAACCATGAATTAAAAACAGTGTTGGCTTTTAATCATTCAATATGGAGAACATAGTTGTACTAGTAGCCCATGTGGGAAAATGTAAAATTTTACATGGCTTAGGGCCAGACTATCTTCAAGATCACCTTCTACCACATAGCCACAGAGTTGGTCCCATCAGCTAAACAGTGCTGGCTGGTGGGTCTGCAGGGGAGGGCCTTATCTGTGGCTGCCCCGGCTCTCTGCAACCAGTTACTTCCTGAGATCCAGACTATCTCCACCCTATTGGCCTTCTGAAAAGCAGTAAAGACCTGACTTTTCAGATAGTGCTGGGGTCGTTGATCTTATGGTGGTAACCGGCAGAGTTCCAGCCGTTCCCTGAGGAGCCTCAGGCTGAATCACAACACTTACCGGTACTTACTTACTTACTTGAGTTGAAAGGTCATCTAGGCCAACCTCCTTCTCAAGCAGGAACCCTACACCACTCAGACAAATGGCAATCCAATCTCTTCTTGAAAGTCTCAAGTGTTGGAGCATTCCCAACCTCCGCAGAGAAGCTGTTCCACTAGTTGATCACTCTCACCATTAGAAAATTCCTCCTTGTTTCCAGGTTAAATCTCTCTTTGGTCAGCTTTCATCTATTGTTCGTTGTCTGGCTTTCTGGTGCTTTGGTAAATAGCCTGACCCCCTCCTCTCTGTGGCAGCCCCTCAAGTATTGGAAGATTGCTATCAGGTCTTCCCCGGTCCTTTTCTTCACTAGACTATCCATGTCCAGTTCCTGCAGCTTCTCTTTGTATGTTTTAGTTTCCAGTCCCCTTATCTCCCTGGCTGCTCTCTTCTGCACCTTCTCTAGTGTTTCAATGCAGAATATACATTGTACTCTTATGGCAGTCCACAAATTGGTTTGAAAAAAGGTATCCATTGATTTTTCTGCACTCAGCATGTCAGCAACTAGAGAGAACATTACTATTGGGATATAGTAATGGTGGTGCTTTTATTCTTTCTTTCTCTTACTGAAACCAAAATGTTTTCAAACAAGGTTGTCCAGATTAACTTCCTCTGATTTCTGCACAGATGTGAATATTATTAACGCATAACGCAACTTCTCCATGCCTTGTATAGATAGCATTCCTCAGGGCACTGTACTTCTTCTATTTCTTTTCAGCAAGTTCTGTTCTGCAGCTGCATTTTTACATTCATGAGAAGCACCCTATTAGATCTCAGTTTTATCTTTTAAATCATTATCTTGCTGTAATAAGCCTTCCAGTTGATGATGCTTCGTTTCCCATAAAGTGATGATTAGCATATAGACAATGAGGACCATGAACATTGTGAGTTAATGTCGTTCCTAAACTTCCACCAAACAGTATAATAGCTGTGCTATTTAGTTATTTCTACGGAGCTGAAATTTGTATCTAATGTTCTTAATTCTGCCTTTGCTTCTCCAAGCCCCAGATTATTCAGTTTAAAATCTTCTTAATCACTTTTCATAGGTTTCAGCCAGACACTTCCTTTTCAGTCTTTAGGCGGCACAATCAATCTCATGTCAGCAGTCAATCATCCAGGGAATGGAGGCCATAATTCAAGAAACCAAATCTCTCCTGTCAGCACTATTTCTATAATCAGTCATTCCCTTGCAGAATTCTTCATTTCCTTCCCAGTTCTCTCCCATGGACCAGAAGGATGGATGAGAACACCATCTCAGCTGTCTTCAGGCTCTTTCAAGGCTTTGAAATCCAAAAAGATATAGATCAACTTTAGAAGTGTAATAGATTTCTAACGTGAATGGGCAAAAAGGAAAACCTGTCAGTGGGCTTGGCAGCTGTTTCATCATATCCCCAGTCCATGTTTCTGGGAATCAGCCTATTTCATGAGTCAAGAGATTTCCCTCAACATATTAGCTTCTGTTCTTCACTGTTTGGAGTCCAATTGTTGGAGCCCACTGTAACAACATTGCCAAAAAGGCACTAAGAATTGTTAATCTAATCTTACGTAGCTTCTTCTCTGGAAATATTACACCACTAACCAGAGCATACAAAACATTTGCTAGACCCACAGTGCATATCGGATATCAATACAGTCGAGAGTCCAGAAATATTTCATAAGAAGAGTCCTCCACTCTTCTGCTCACAACAGAATACCTTATTATTGAAATTTTGGGATTAGATAGTTTAGAGTTACGTCACATTCAATCTGATCTAAATGTAGTTCATAAAATCATCTGCCACCATGTCCTACCTGTCAATGACTACTTCAGCCTCATATGCAACTTATACACGAGAACACAATAGATGCAAATTCAATGTAAACCACTCAAAACTCAACTGCAGAAAATATGACTTCAGCAACAGATTGATTAATGCCTGGTATGCACTACCTGACTCTGTGGTTTCTTCCCCAAACCCCAAAAACTTTAACCTTAGACTGTCCACAGTTGAGCTGACCCCTTTCCTAAGAGGTCTGTAAGGGGTGCACCATTGTCCCTACCATCCCTGCCCTATTGTCCAAATTTACCTGTACCTACTTTGCTTTTGTTTATGTTTATACCAATACCGGCTATCTTGTACATGTTTTGACAAAATAAATAAATAAAATAAATAAAAATTGCCTTCTTTGTCCTCTTGTAGATTATAGTTGAATCCCTTTTGCATCCCTTAGTCATTTTACTAACCTCCTATTTCAGTTACCAATATTACCATATTTCAGTTGCCAAGTTAAGGAGAGGCTGTCTTACCCACCCCTGCAAAATGCAGGGGGGGAAGTATACTGTAGCTGTTCTTGAGTAAGAAGAATCATAGAATTAAACTGGCTGCTGATACGGTTAAAGGTTGATATTAATAACGCAAACAAAAAATTCTAGCTAATTTCAAATCAGAGAGTGTGCCTGAAAAGATAGCTTCTTCTCCCATCGAAATTTAATCTTCTTGATCAAATATGATTATCATCAAAAGCAATCCAGGTTAGAACTGCAAAGCAATCCAAATTAGAATCAAATACCTCAATAGAAGAGGAAGTATAAAGCACCACCTATCTCCTGTTTACAATGCAGCCCTTGCAATAATTCCAGTAAGATTCCAGAACCAATTCAGATGATCCTGAGACCACAAATAAACCCCCAAGTGGCCTCAATAGCTCTCAGAGGGTTCTAACAACAGATCACTGCAAAGAAATATAATCCTTCCATCTCCTCACTCATCATACTGTCCTTCCATCTCCCTGTCATCAGAACTGGTAAAGCTTCCTTGATCAGAAAGAAAACATTTTCTTCTTCTCTGAGATAAAAAACCCACACACACAGTCCAGTTGCCTTTTGAATAATAATAAAAAAGCACCTTTGAGATAACTATGACTTGGATGACTAAGAATCTCTGCAGACATTTAAATCCAGATTATGCCATTGAGGGTGATTTGGTACCAAACAAGTTCTATGCTCTGTGGTTCTTATTTCTTGCATTTCTCTTTAGAAGAAAACAAATGCAGTAAATCTGTTATAGTTTAAGTCCAAGTTGGAATGTTTATATCATTTTGATTTATGATATTTGCTGCAATTGTAGTCATGCTTTATATTTTGTTTAAGGCTCCGAACAGCAACAATCTATTTTGTAAATCTTTGTGGCCACCTATGCTAAACATGATAATCCCAGGTGACACAAAGCAACATTGCACACACACACACACACAAATTAACATAAGCCCACAACACCTCATAAAAAACATCATATATTCCACCACAGTGTCACCATACCTCAAGTATACACTTAATGCAGTGGCGGGTTGTAAAATATTTTGCCACTAGTTCACACTTGCACTTGTGTATGTGCACGATGCTTCTGTCCATGGGCAGAACATCCCGGGCAGGTGGGGGAAGCGTTTCGTTGCCGGCACTACTAGTTCTAAAAACCGGTCTGAACTGGGAGCAACCAACCACTGATTTACTGAGTTAACTTCCATTTTAACCCAATGCCTGGATGGAGAGTCAGATCTTCACAGAAAAGCTTTGGAAACTAATAGGCTGGGGGAACCCTCTGAATCGGAGGTTGTTCCAAAGGGCAAGGGCATGCCCAAGGTCCACTCAAATGGCAAAATTTACAGAAAGGAATCAGAAGTAGGCTTACCACATCTGATATGGTACCAGATACCCTCAGCAAATTCCAGTCCCACGCATAACCTGTTTCAGCATCATTTGGGGTTTTAAAAAGTGATAACCAACATATGTATGAGCTATCAAAACCAAGACTGAAAAACTGATGCTAGGAAAATAAAACTAAATTCAGAAATAGAAGGTGAATCCTAATGGAAACTAATGGAAGTTAATCAAGGAGAGGAACTAAGAACACCTAGGACTAAGGAGACATTTATTTTAAATAAGAACAATTAACCAGTAGAATAGCTGGCCTTCTAAAGTTGTGGGTGCCCCATCTCTGGAGGCTTTTAAGAACAGACTGGACAGCCACTTGCCTGAAATGGTATAGGTTGGACTAGAAGACCTCCAAGGTACCTTCCAGCTCTGTTATTCTGAATTCTTTATGCAGAAGTATTGAGTGTGATGGTCTGCAAAAGAGCAAAGGATGAAACATGCATGGCAATGCCAAATATGAATGTGTACAGATTCCATTCTGACATCACAATTTGGGCAGAATTGTGGTTAGGAGCAGGAATACATGGATGTTCCAGAAAGAATTCAACATCGCACTTACTACTTAGGGAAAGGTGACATCATTTCAGCATTGCATGCAGTTGAATGAAAAACTAATGAAGATGGGCTCCAGCACACATCCAAAAGCTCGAAAGACAAAACCTCTGGTCCTGGTGATTGACCCAGATTAGATCTTGCAACATTGTTCTGGGACATGTTATTTGCCTTCATTCATGAAAAACTACAGTTCAGGTATCACCTAGAGGTTGTTAAGTGATGGTTTAAGGTTTCGATTTCCATGGATGATGTACAGAAGACCCGGAAACATTGTAAAAAAAAAGAATTGGATTTTAAAATGAGCTTAGAACTGATTACTACCTATCAATTTTTCATATATCCAGCATGTCTACCCAGTTCTTTCTGAAAAGGCATGCATTTTTATATCCATAGTTATAATAATAATAATAATAATAATAATAATAATAATAATAATAGTCGTAGTAGTAGTAGTAGTAGTAGTAGTAGTAGTAGTAATACTACATTGAATTAATTTGTTTGTTTGCATCAGTGTGATGATCCTAAATTATCATGTGCTATATTCCACATTGCAACTCAGAGGAACTAGTTTGCAGGTTCCAAATTATTATTATTTTCATTTTCATTTTTCATGAAAAAAAAACCAATTTGGAACCTGCAGCCTAACCTATATATAAGTGAACATAATTGCACACAGTTGGGGGGGGACCCTTTCTGAGCAAAATAAAAAACTAAACATTATTTTTTTTTCCTTTCATTTTTTATTTGTTTTTGATTAGGAATGTTCAAATTAGTAAACCAATGCAAAAGGTATTCAATTTGGAACTTGCAGCCTAAGCTATATATAAATGAACAAAATTGTACACAGATGGGAAGGGGCTTTTCTGAGCAAAATAAACAAATAAACATTAATTTTTTCATTTCATTTTTCATTTGGTTGTGATCAGGAATGTTCAAATTAGTAAACCAATGCAAAAAGTTTTCCAAAAAAACAAATTTAAGTAGCTAAAATCAACCTATTTTAGGCCAGGTCAAATAGACTCAGGAACAGTACAAGTGTATAGTATTTGTGAACAGAAAAGCAGGGTTAAATGTCATGTGAATGGCTTAAAGGTGGCCAACTTGACATCACTCACATCAAGCGTTGGGGTTAGGGTTAAGGTGCCTGGCCTCTACAATTTCCCTATCTATTTACTATTACTGAACATCCAAAATATACTGTTTAATTCTATGTATATATGCCATATGTGTACATATATATTACACACAGGCACACAAAAATATACATTATCTACTATATAAGCTGTATGTACACACACACACAGCTCTTCTAAAATTATACACATTCAACCTCATTTACTGTGATAGGAAAAACATACCCAGAGCCCAGAAGTGAAAAAAAAAGAAAAAAAATCATTTTTTTTCTATTGGTTCTGCATACCTGACCAAAATTTTTCTACTGGTCCTGTGTACTTGACCATACCCTTAGGAGCCCATCACTGTTTACAGCCCTATCTAAGAGATTTACAGAGTCAGCATATTGCCCTCAACTATCTGAATCCCCATTTAACTGACTGTGGAAGGATGGAAGGATCAGTCAACTTTGACTCATTCAGAAACAAACTCCTGAAGTGAGCCGTGCAGTTGTGGGTTCCTACCAGTGCGGTCCAGAGAGCCGCACTGGTAAGAACCCATTGATGGCACGATAATAATTTCAGTGATTTTTTAAATTACATCTCTGTGTCAGAAGAAGCCCTCAGCTGTGCTTCAGATGAAGAGTAAGATGAGGGCGGGTGGGAGGACTTCTTTCGACATGGAGACCCCAGAAAAAAATCACCATAAATTATGTCATCAGTGGGTTCCTACCGGTATGGTACGAACCCACCACTGGAGCAGAGAGTTGGCGTACATTTACTGCATTCTAACCACTGAGCCACCACGGCACAGCTCTTTCAGTGTGCTTTTAGAAACAGCTTTAAAGGGAGGCTTTGCGCAATTTTTCAAAGCTTTATACATGATATTCAAAGAATTGCATGTCAAGTCTTTCAACACAAGCATAACAGTCCCTTGGGAGTTATCATAACTGTGGGAAAGGTAGCAATTATTTGCAACAAACGATGGTAATATTTCAGTGCGCAGTAGGCTTTCTTTCTTTGCAGTTAGGCAGGATCTTGAAGGCACTCGTAGATATGAAAATAAGATAGCACATCCTTGTGAATAAGTTGTCCTACTTAGGCCTGGAACTGCAACTTTGTGAATGACCTGGATTTATTTGGGTCAAGCCTTGGCCTGCTTTTTTTCCTAGAGCCCATAAGTACAGGAATGGTGAAGACATTCCCGTTCCTTGTGAAAGTTTCATTTGACTTTTTAAATCTTATCTTTTATTACTGGAACAAGATGAAATTGGTCAGGTAAGATGGTAAAATTGATCAGGTTAAGTGATGAAACAAATGTAACATTTCCCTCTCCCTTGTGGCCAGCTTCTATTTAGCTTTCCAATCCAAACTTTTTATGTGTCTTCTTCTTACTAACTTTGCTGGCACTCTGTCACGAAATGGGTCACCATGACCAGTAAAAGTATAATATGGAAGCACGATTTGAAGAGCAAATACAAAAATGTGAAAAGACAGAAAAGTATTTACCAAATAAATATTGGAAGCATCTCAGTTCTTTGATGCCTAAAAGTAACATTAATCTTCAATAATCACCAATATCACTCATTATCTGAATTACTTTTCTACATTCAAAGAAAAGGACACGTTAACCTAATTGGAAATTCTCACTAGTGTTTTCCAGAATATCCTGTGAGATGAGACAATGAACCAATCTGGTAAGAAACAGGAATCCTGCACTGACAAACATTTCTACAAGGAGAAATATACAGTCATTTCATTATTCCAGGTAACTCCTATAGTTTTACATGCATTTAAGTTATTGATTGGCATCAGGGGTTCACATCATTATGTTTTTGCATGCGTGCACACACTCTGCTCACGCAAGCGTGCACATGTGTTCCCTCGTGCAATTTGGCTTCTGCACATGCTCAGTAGCTGGAATCTGCCCAAAACAGAGCTGAGAAGCTGATCAGCTGTGCTTCGGGAGAAGAAATAATAGTCGATTTAAACCTGGGGTCATGCACGAAGTCCCTTTTACAAGAATTAGAACAGGAAAAACCTTCACAACAGTAAAAAAATTTTTTTAAAAAAATGCAAAAAAAGATGGTGTCATCCATGGATCAGCACCAGTCAAGTGAAGTCACCAGTGGGTCACTAGTAATTCGAGAGATCTGGTCAGAACTGGGAGGAACTGATTGGCCTAAATGGAACCCTACGAGAAATAACATTTTGTTGTCATTTGAATTTCTACTAACTGCAAGTTATCATTGTTTATAAAACACATCATCTGGAAAATAAATCAAACCTTGATGATACAAATCCAATAAATAAATGAATGAATGAATGAATGAATGAATGAATGAATAAATAAATAAATAAATAAATAAATAAATAAATAAATAAATTCATTGTCGACAGCATCATCCCATCATTCCCAGCCAATATAATCCCATCATAATAGGGATTATGGACCAACACTATCTGGAAACAACTTTTCCTAATATCCACAAAATCTTTCGCAAATTCAGTCTCTCATATTCCTTAGTTAGAAATGTCAGGGAAATTAATATAAAATATCAAAAGAAAAAATGTATCTTACCGCTGTACTCTATATGGTCTCTGGGCAAGGTCGCATTAGCCAACAAGGTTCCCCTCCCTATTTCTTCTCTCACAGAATGAGTCTTCATAATCAGCTCATTTATGAAAAAGCTGGAGGAAGGTTATAGAACCATTTACAAATACTAATACCTAATTGTGAAGCCAATAATGTTGCCAGCAAACAGTTAAAGATAAGGCAATACTAACAGTCAGTGGAACTTTTCCCAGAACCCATCACCATATATGTGGAATATGCTTACTGAATAAGTTCAAATGCAAATTTACCAGCATTGGTACATTCCAACATGTCCAATTTAATGGCAAGGAAAGAGCCTATATAGGGTAATAGGCGAAGGTCCCCTGCTTTCTCTTTCTGATGTTGGGAGAAGGAATGAGTGAGAAAGAATGAATGCAAAAAAAAAAAAAGAACTGAAAAAGCTGACTCTGAAGAAGGACTTAGGAAAGAGAAAGGAATGAGAAAGAAACTCAAAATAATATCACCTTGACTTTGTTTAGTATAAGAAATTTGGACAAGTTTTCAAAATTCTGTTAATAAACCCTGCAATAGGTTCCTGAAATCTCTACTGTATTAGTTTCTAGACCATGTGTACTTCAAAGGACTGACAGAAATCCTTTGCTTAACACTTTTCCTTACTTGGCACACCAGCTTTATTGTAATTTGGTTGCCACCACCTAACTGTGCAGGAGATACCCTCTCCCTTAGACACAGCATGCAGCAGAGACAGGAATTTGATAACTTGTACTGTTATGACAATCCACAGAGATGCAATAGCAATAGCACTTAGACTTATATACAGTGAAGGGATACCCAAATTTTTACTACCACATTGTGGGCATGGCTTATAGAGGACGCCCTGCATTTTCTTTCAACATTCAGTGCAAATTAGGTGCTCTGGGCTGTAGCTCCATTTTCACTACCCCACTGCGTTCCCCCACCCACCTGTCTGGGCAGCAGCCCCCCCCCTGCTTATATACCTCTTCACAGTGCTTTTACAGCCCTTTTACAACTCTCTTAATGGTTTACAGAGTCAGCATATTGCCCCCAACAACCTGGGTCCTCATTTTACCCAGCTGGGCAGGATGTAAGGCTAAATCAATAAACATGATATTTATTAATAAAAAATGCAGAATGTTACCTTCTGTGCTGGTGCAGTGTCTAGTCTGCAGTATTGGAGTATTGTGGTGCAATATTGCAATAGAATGCAATATTGCCGGTTAGCTCAATGCTTACTGCAGGAGTTTGATCCTCACTGGCTCAAGGTTGACTCGGCCTTCCATCCTTTCCCAGGTAGGTAAGATGAGGACATAGATTGTTGGGGGCAATATGCTGGCTCTGTAAACTACTTAGAGAGGACTGTAAAGCACTATGAGGTGGTATATAAATCTAAGTGCTGCTGTTATTGCTATTTTGGAGTCAGTCTGAAGTATGTGTTAGAGGAAAAAAAGTATCTCCATTCCCTGGGAGTCAGAATAATATAGAAATTATTAATTGTAAAATAAACGTAAGACAAATACATAAAATTGTCCTTTCACTTTAGGCAGCCTCCTTTAAAAAAACAACACAGTTGGATAAAATACGTCCATAGAACAAATATTACAGGCAACAAATTAAAAATTTGTTCCCCATTGAATGGGATAAAAAAGAAGCTCTTGTTTGGAAATGCTTTGGGGTAACATGGTTGCAAAACACATGAAAAGAATAGAACTACACAATTCATTGAATATGCACACAATATGAAACTAGATAATCATCACTGAAATTAAAATCTCAGAGACACAAATATATTTAATTAGCAACACATAATAAAAAGCATCAAGCATAACATCCTGATGGAAATAGCTTGATTACCTATGTTTATCTAAACAATAATCCATTGACTCCAAAGTCGTTTTCCCAATTTTGTATTACTTTGACTTAACATTTAGCTTAATTTCTGAAGATGATTTCTTTCAGTTGCTCTCCAACCCTTTCTTGATTTCCTCCCTCTTCACAGATTGGATCTTTAAACTTTACACCTTTATAAAAAGGAGACGTTAAGAAGCTTTTGGTTGCCTTACCAGGATAGGCCTAGAATTATCTACTTTGCCAGCATCCCTGGTCCTAGCCATTGTCTATGTGCTTTGATCACAGGTGATGTATCATATCATTTTTTATGACATGCCTAGCGCTGATGGGATTCAATTTTTACTAAAGATTCTATGGGCATAGTTTGGTGGGCATGGCAGGGGAAGGATACTGTAAAACCTTCATTTCCTCCCCATTGCAGGGTAAGGTAACTGCAACATATTCTTTTTTGGACCGCAGTAATGGAGGAATATAGCTCGTTTTCTGGTCTCCGATGCATCATCTAGGTTGCTCGCTTGGAGGAAGATGCGAAATTTGGACATGTATGCTGTCCATGTGTCCTCGTCAGGGTTGAAGAAGGGCAATGCGTGCGGCATTGCTGAAGCCATCTCTGGAATGCGAAGGCTCGAACCCCTCGTCGCCACTGTTAAATCAGAGGCTAGAGGCCGATGAAGAGGATAACAGCTCTTTATTTAATAATCAGGAACATCTAAAGTGACCAGTTCGCAGGCAGGTAGCGACTTAGAAAAAACAAGCGGCCAAAACCGCACCTTATATACATTGTTACTAGCGCAGGGATTGGTGACAATGTTTCAAGACTTCGCACTGGAGCTTCCTATTGGTTGAGCCCGGAGGCTCCTTATTGGTCGCGCCCAGGCTTCCCATTGGTTGCGCTAGCAGGCTTCTTATTGGTCGCCCTGCTCCAATCAGCGATCACATTTATTCTAACAACTTGCAAACATAACACTTTTCTTTCTGATCAGTTGGGATTCAGGAGGCAGAGGAGAGATGGGGCAGGGCCAGTCAGAGGTGGGATTTACCGGTTCTCCGAATTACTCAAAATTTCCGCTACCGGTTCTCCGAACTACCCAAAATTCCCATTGCCAGTTCTCCAGAACTGCTGAAATCCACCTCTGATGCCCAGTCACTGTATCTTATTGAGGTCATGCAAGAGTACCCTGCTCTTTCATGGCTTCTGGAATTTCTAAAAACCATATGAGAATGGGGTGTCCCAATTTTGAACCTATGCAAGTGTAATCTTTGAAATTTCCAGGTTTGTGCAATCCAGAGCTGCCTTTGAGATAGTAATTTCAAAAAACAATTAGGTAAATATTTATCTATTAAATAATAAATTTAAACAATGTAATTTAATTCATTACTCTTTGTTATAAATTGTTTCTTTCCTCCAGGGTGGAGGGGGAGCAGTGTGACAGACCAGCCAACTCAAGTTAGGCAATTTCTGGATTTTTGACACACTGAGCTGAAAAAGTTCTCCATCACTAGCTTGGATGAAGATGTTGATTCTACCTCTTGCAATCAGCTGCCAATTGTGAGGTGTCTGAATCAATCAAAGTTAGTCAAGGTAGGGATGCAGGAGAAGTGCTTGGCTATTTACTCCAGTAATTTAGAATGCAACTCAGTGGAACACATCAGTGCACCCTAAAGCTCCTTGTGGACAAAAGGTGACCTTTTTAGGTGGATACATACATACCTAAACAACAAACTACATTAAAGAATTAAGAACAGATTATTGGAACACCTTTGCAAAGAGGAAATGGAAGATGAACAGCAGCGAAAAAAAGCAAGCTGTAAACTATAACTCTGTTCATTAAAAGGGAGGATAAAAATAACTCCTTTGTTAAATAGCTCCAGTTGGAAGCAGTCTCCATGTAATCTTGCATACATTTTCTGTATTTAATTATCATTTCCTTGTAGTCAAAAATAGACAGAACTCTTATGCCTCAGAAACAGCTCTAAAAGCTCAGTCTATAGGCAGATAATTCTTCATGCCATAGTGTCCTTGAAACTCACTGGAATCATAAAAACAATAATACAACCAAAGACTTTGTTCTCATATACTCAGCAATAATTACTGATTGCAAGGTCATAAGCATTATTTCATACGAAACAATATCATTAGAATAATGTATGTGTTTCTTTCCCTTTCTCTCCTTGAGCACCCAAGTTTTATTTACAAGAAAAAAAGAGTTGAAGCAAAGAAGCTCTAGGACATTGTCAGCATGGATTTTTTTTATTTCTTAACTAGTATGACCCTTGCTGTATTCCCCATGACCCAATTAAAACATTTCCAGTAAATGTCACTGCTGTTAGTTCAAGTCTCCTCCAATTTGGAACCTGATGCTTCACATTTTTTGTCAGGAAAAGGAGGAATAAGATCCCCAGATAGAAGAAGGAACCCAAGTCTACAAATCAATACAATAATGTAATAATTTCTTTATCATGCTGGTGTTGTCAACTAGTCTTTCCTACAGAAGGTAGGAAAGCTTATTTGATGAATACTGCATGAAACAGGGGTGGGTTCTAACTTACTTCGCTGCCGCTTCACTTCCTCCCGCACCTCGTGACCATGCCGCATGGGCGTGCATGCACTTTTGGCATGTGCATGCGCAGTGGCAAAAAATCCAAAAAGATCCCCTGCAAAAGCTGAAAGCAAGATGGTGATGCATGTGCAGGGTTAGAAACTCAGCTTCTGTGCATGCGCAGAAGAAAAAAACTGGGAATTTTTTCCCCCCAAATTTAAATTTTTTAAAAAATGTTGGCGGCTTCCATGGACTGGCACTGACTGAACCAGTTCTGTGACATCATCATGACATCACCAGCAGGTTGCTACCAGTTCGGGCGAACCGGAAGGAACCTATCTCTGGTATGACAGTGAACCAGTCTGGCAGTTTTATCCCTTAACTTAATTTTTTTCACAAGCCCCATAACTTCACATGTTTTAGTTCCATTGTGAATTATAAGCTTATTTTTTTCTCCTCTGAATTCTTAGTTCTGTCATAATTTTATGAGTAGAGTTGGCTTGTGCTGTTCCAATGATGCAACACATGCTTCTTTGGATAACATACCAATAAAACCACATTTAAAGTAAAACCTGTTATGTGTTTTATCACAAAAACATGTGATATATATCTCACATCAAGTGTGATTCCTCTGAATTTTCACAAGCAAATTGCAGTCATTCTGGTTTTAGTGTCACAATTTGCAATTAAAACATTAGCAGGAGAAACATGATGGCTGGAAGTAGACAGTGGTGGGTTCTCACTTACCTTCACTTCCTCCATGCGCAGTGCCCCAAAAATAAAATAAAATAAAAAGCCAAAAACAAGTGCTGGAAATTCGGCTTCTGTACATGCTCAGAATAAAGAATAAAGAAACCCAAAACAAATTGTTAAAAACGAACCAGCATTGACTGAACTGGTTCCGTGACATCATTGTGACTTCACCAGCGGGTTGCTACCTGTTCAGGTGAACTGGTCCAAACTGGGAAGAAACCACCTCTGGAACTAAGTATGAAAATCTGATGGTGTATTTCATTTGAAGTTGGAACTCTAATTTTCTGGTGTCTGCTTTTATTTTATCCAGCTAACAAAGGGAAGAATCAGGAATCTATCACCCACTATTAATTGACTGGTGGCTGAAGACTATTACTCTTCTGCATATCATACATTTTCTCTTTCAGTGTATCCTTATAAATAAAACATAGACATTTAAAGTTATTATTTGGAACTTATGGCTGTTCTTCTAATGGTTGAGAAAAACAGAGAAACATGATAACAAAAGAAAATCATAAATATCAAAATTTAAAATTTAAGAATGCAACTTGTTACAGAGTTGTCGTATATCAAATTCCCGTGTGGTAAAACTAAACATCCTAATATATGGTACCTAAAGGTTTTATAAATATGAAATGATCTTACATTTAAGACCCATGAAAAGCACATAACAAGAAAAAAGGAATAGTATTATACCAAGGTTCTCTTAGTTGTTCCAACTCTCCCCAGGTAATTTCTCTCTCATGTTTGTAACTAAGAGATATAATTGAAAACTCAATTTTATGTCATTTCCCTCCCTTGCGTTTTCATAGCAGATAAATAGGAAGGAAACAATATCCTAATCAAAGAGCCTTAAAGGAGGAATCCATATCTCCATCAAGACTACAGGTAGTCCTCAACTTATAACAGTTCATTTAGTGACCATTTGAAGTTACAGGGGCACTGAAAAAAGTGACCTATGATCATATTTTACACTTATTGCAACACTGGTTACAGTATTCTTGTCAAAGTTCCAGGTAACATCAGAACTAAATCAAAATCTGAGTCAAATCTGAGTCAAAGTTCCAATTTATTTCCTGGCACCTACAGTCTGAAACCTGAATCTGAGTTTCCCACTCAGTTGAAAATTCACATCCCTCGTCCCCCACCCACAAATTTGTCATGTTGCCTGCTCAGATTGTACCAGTGTGGCAAGTCCTCCCTCCGCTTCCACCCAGGTCGGTGGGCATAGGATGTCCTTGAACCACTCGAAAGAATGCTTTATGGCTGCATCTTTTTCCTAATGAAAATGACCCTTCCCAAGTTCCCATAAATATCAGGCCTTCTACAGATAGTGTGGCAAGCCATTAATTTATCATCTTCTGCACCGGTTTGACAGTCCTGGGGTCATGGGATCCTCTTTTGTGATCTTCTGATAAGCAAAGTCAATAGGAAAGCCATATACAACTGTGTTACTAGTAAACTTAACAACTGCAGTGATTCACTTAAGAACTGTGGCAAGAAAGGTCATAAAATGGACCAGAACTCACTTAATCATTGTTTTCACTTTACAACATGGGCTCAATTGTGCTTGGCAAGAATTACCTGTATATGTAAATAGGCAGCAAACCCCACGTCCTTAAAACTTTTGATGTTACCTACCTGAATAATGGAACTTCCACAGAAAACAACCAAGCTTCAAGAGCATCAAGAACGTAATCTTCCTACTCTGAGCTACATACCTCTCCTGAAGACCTCTGCAGCTGATAACAGAGCTCTGGATTGATCCAGAGATCTGCTATGGGCTGTAGAGGCCTTTCCTGAAGGCAAAATGGAGGCTGGTGATGACGTGTGCATCAATTCCGACCTCGTTTCTTGGATACAGTTACCTTTCCTGAAGACCTCTAATGGCAAAATGAGCCGGGGATGCCATGCGCGACAATCTAGAGACCACTTCTCAGCTGCAAAAGCCTTTCCTGAATGCCTCTGCCAGAGAAACGGAGCCCAACACATACAGCCACAGAAGAAATTGGCCAACAGCAGGCTTCTGCTGGGTGGAACACAATGTGGTGAGTCAGTGGAAGATATTATCTGAAAGTAAGACCTGGTGCCTATAAGACCAGGTCTTATTTTTGGAAAAGCATGGTATATTCTTTCGTACTAAAAATACTGGAAAGAAATTTTAACAGGTCCATTTCCAAGTTGGGAATAAAGAACAAATGCAGTTCCTTGAGCCAGAAGTGAAGTCCATTTTCTGACTGTGCAACAGTAAGGAGACTGCTATCCTGAGCCCTTCCCACAAAAGCCCTTTATATAGCGAAAACTTGCCTTTGTTTCTCTAGAGCACACAGAAATGTGTGCCCAGCTTCCAAGACAGTGCACTTAGCCAGCATTCCAAGAGGCAGCACTTTCAATATTAGGCACCCAGCTGACTTGTGGTTTCCACATGTTTAGCATTGGTTGATTGAAAATGGTAATCTCTTCAGGGAAATGACCATTTTTTTTCTTCTTTGATCAAAGACACCTCAAGTTAAGCTCAGGCTGGGCGGAACATTCACCCAATTAAATTAACATTTTCTGTTGCATTTTAATCTTTGTCTAAAGCTGGCTCTAATTTGCGATTTTGAAAGTTTTGTCCTAATGAGGACAGCAAGACTGTATGGGGAGAGGACTTGATTTCCTTCCCGCAGAGATATGAAGTAAATTTGGGAATGAAACAAACATGGTTTTAGAGATGTAAAGTATCAGACCCTTTCATTTTCTCCAGCAATCCCATTTTGAAAACCTCAAATTCTTTTCATTTTATCTGTGAAGCAATGGGCAAGCCTGCAAATTTTGACAATGAATTGAATGATGTTTTCAATCATTCTGCCCTATCCAAATTTCAGAAATTTGTAATCAGCATAAGAAGGCATATAAATCTTAAAAGTCAAGGTTGACATGAAAAAGTGACAGTGAGGCAGAAAATTCCAGTTTCTTCCATACACCATTTAAAAAACAACAACAACTAGTAACTCACATTCATTACAGTATACAGTGGTACCTCTACTTATGAACATAATTTGTTCCGTGATCAAGTTCTTAAATAGAAAAGTTTGTAAGAAGAAGCCATTTTTCCCAATGTAAAAGCAAATAATGTGTGTGATTAGGGAAACCACAGGGAGGGTGGAGGCCCTGTTTCCTCCCAGAAGATTGCTAGAGAGGCCTCATGGAGGCTTCTCCTCACCTTTTCCAGCCCTGTTTCCTTCCAGGAGATTCCTAGAGATGCCCCACAGAGGCTTCTCCCTGCCTTTTCCAGTTATAGTTTCGGAGGCTCTGGTTTGTAAGTGGAAAATGGTTCTTGAGAAGAGGCAAAAATGTCAAGCTGAGATGTATGTAACCTAAACCCAGTGGTGGGCAACCACCGATGCACCCAAATGAGTGGCTCCGGTAGGTCTGGAGCCATGCATGGGTGCAACTGGTGAGATAATGGTGATTCTTGCATGCACGAGCATCTTTGTGTGAGTGAGATTTGGGCGAAAATTGCCAGTTTTTTGCTTCTGCGCAGGAGTGGAAGCAAAAAAGTAGCAATTTTTGACCAAATTTTGCTCACACGAGGATGCTCATGCAAAATTTTGGTTGCTGAGCATGCGCAGCAGCCAAATCTCATGTGAGCGCACAAGTGCACACAACATACGCATGCATGCACGGAGCGCACTCTGAGCGCTGGTAACTAGTGGCCCATCACTGCCTAAAACAGTGTTCACCAGGAGGCAGAGAATGATCATGGTTTCTAATTTGCCCAAAATTCACGTTGATTGCGTTGATGACACTGCCTAAATCTCTCATCCTCTGCTGTCCCCTTCTCCTTTTACCCCCAGTCTTTCTCAACATCAGGGTCTTTTCCAATGTGTCCTCTCTTCTGATTTGGTAGGCCAAAATATTTGAACTTCAGCTTCAGTATCTCTCCTTGCAAACAACAATCAGGGTTGGTGTCCTGTAGGACTGATGATTGATTTCAAGGAGAGAAGCAAACTGGAATTAAGGGGGAAAAAACTTCTTAACAGTGAGGACAATTAACCAGTAGAATAGTTTGCCTTCAAATGTTGTGAGTGCTTCGTCACTGGAGGTTAAGAATAGAATATACAGTCACTTATCTGAAATGGTATAGGACCATGATGGTGAACCTATGACATGCCTACATGGAGCTATTTCGCACACTGGCCAACTAATTTTTGGACCTTCTGTGCCCACTGGGAGTTGGGAGACAGCCTGCTGCATGGGGAGGACCATTTTCACCCTCCCCAGGCTCCTAGAAAGGCTTTGAAGCTTGGGGAGAGCAAAAAACCAGGCATGCCATTGTACGCTGGCAGCGGGGAGGGAGGGTCACTCACACTCAGTGATAGGCTCCTATGGGTACAGTCAGGAATGCCACAATTTGAAAGCATGGGAAATGATTGAGCTTCCTCCCCAAAAAAGAGAAGAGGAGATTTGTTAGGTTAAGACTGTATTTAAAAACATCACACACTTTGATATTATATATATGCTGACAGCAGCAAAACTACATTATGCACAAAAATGGAAGGATACTTTCCACTCCCACCTGGTCACATGGCCAGCAAGCCACTCCTACCCAGTCACATGACTATCAAGCCACACCCACAAAACAAGCCACACCCCACAGTGTGGCAGTAAAAATTTTGGCTGCCCATTACTGGTTGTAGGTCCCACTAATTTTCAAAAACTGGTATTATGCAGACAGAATTAGGCAGATGAAAACTAGATATATAACCAGGCAGGAGTTGCCGCTCCTGCTGCTACTGGTGTGTTGTGCACACAGTTTCTGGTGTCTGGCATGCACGCATGTTGCTTCTCTTCATGCACAGGAAGCAAAATGCATGCACACAAGAGAGATTTTGGTGATTTGTTTGCTTCCGTGCGTGCATCCCCCCATGAAATTTTGCTTCCTGCACTTCGCAGAAGCAAAGTCTCGCTGGGACATGCACGTGCAAATGCCGGACACCCAAAGCTGCATGCACAGCTCCAATTTTACTCCGGGTGCAGTGTGGCCTGTATCAGGTAGAAATCCGATACTGAATATAACCCTACAAAAGTACAAGCAACAAGAATGTAAGGTTGTTGATGATTATGAAGGTTTACTTTTTAAAAAAAATTACCAAAATTAGTTATAGCAGACATGCCCCCTCCAAAAGCTATGCTTTCTGTTACATAAAAATGAAACTGATGGCTCCATACTATGATGTTTAAAAACATTTGGTAGGAATTAAAAGTACTGAATCTGAGAAATACACTCAAAAACTCAGGAGACAAATGAATAATAAATAATTGAGCATTTATTAGAAGCTTTTGCAAAATGCAAAAGACCGAGACCAGTGATAACGAACCTTTTTTCCCTTGGGTGCCGAAAAAGCATGCTATTGCGCATGTATGGGTGCCCAGACCCATAATTCAATGTCTGGGGAGGGAAAAAAACACCTTCCCCACCCTTTGGAGGCCCTCTGGAGGCTAAAAAATGGCCTGTTTCCCAACATCTGGTGGACCCAGTAGGCTCGTGATTTGTCCTTCCCAGGCTCCAAAGGCTTCCCTATAGACAGAGGAGGGTAAAAATGCTTTCCCCCATCCCTCTGGAGGCTCTCTGGAAGCCAAAAACACCCTCCCAGAGCCTCTGTGCAAGCCAAAAATCAGCTGGCCATCACACACAGGCATGTTGGGGTTGAGCTAGGGCAACAGCTCGCATCCCAGCAGATATGGCTCCATGTGCCACCTGTGGCACCCATGCCATAGCTTCACCATCACTGGCCTAGACAAAGTGACATTCTGGTTTGAATACATGGTATAAACATGGTTCATGTTTACAGGCAAACACTCCTCCCATTCCATTGTCCACCCATTTTAGTAACACTTTTAGATTTCCCAGGATGGTGACTCACCAGCATTTTTACATGACAATTCCCTAGCATCTGCACATCTCATTCTGACATCTGCACATTTCCTTTCCTACTATCAGTTTCACACTATCTTCCTATATATGACAGTATTACAATGTCTTATTTCCATTTAGTAGAACGAAAGCTGACATGCAAGAAATACATTTTGATTATACAAAATAATACATCATACAAAATGGCTTTGCTTTTGCTCTTAAATTTTACAAGAATAAGATTCCATTTCTCACACTGAAGCACTATTTTGTTCTTGCTTTTCACACCAGGATCATGTTGTGCTGACTCTGAACAGGGAGCTCAAAGAACTTATAATGTAACAGGCTTCTGATTTCTTTTGATTATGCTGACATTTCTGGCCTTCTGATTGACAGAATTAGGGCTTATTGTAACAACAATACTCAAAGGGAGATAGAAATCAGCCATAACATCTGCATCTTACTTGGGGATTCATTTTGAAGCATGGGAAACAGTGTTCCAAATATTAGAAGCAGTACAGAGTTTTCTGTCCCTCAGCCCCTATAGATAAACAGTTTTTAAAACATATCACCAAGTTGTTAGGCATTTTAAAAAAAATAAAATCAGGAAGAATCAATAGGAAAAAAAGAAAATGGAAGAACTATCCCTGACTCCCTGCTTTTTAAAAGACTTTGCTGTTCAACAGCATACAAGTAGTCTTCGACTTATATCATTTCATTTACTGACCGTTCAAAGTTGCAATGGCGCTGAAAAAAGTGACTTTGAGCCAGCAATTGACTATGAGCCAGAACACTAAATCGCATTCGCCACTGCAGCTTGTAAATTCTTGCAGGGCCAATGCAATTTTGCTTCTGCACCTGTGGAGGTAGAAAAATCACGCACAGAGCTGCAGGTGTGCCTATGTTTCGGCATGCGCGGAAGCAAAAAAACCTTGCCGAAACATGGACGTACCTGTGGCTCCATGCATAATTTTGCTACCTCCACAGGTGTAGCAACAAAATTGTGCTGGCCCCGCAAGAACTTACGAGCTGCAGCAGCGAGCACAATTTAGCGTTCTGGCTTGTAGCCCACCACTGCTTATAGCTGTTTGGTCACATAATCAAAATTTACATGCTTGACAAATGGTTCATATTTATGATGGTTGCAATATCCCAGGATCTTGTGATCAGCTTTTGTGACCTTCTGGCAAGCAAAGCCAGTGGGGAAGCTGTTGGAACTGGGATGTTGAACCTATTGCACATGTGCCCGAAGGGTCATATGGAGCCATGTTGCCTGGCACGTGCAGCAGCATCCATTCCTCTTCTGAATTTCTGGTGTGCATGAATGTGCAACAATCAGCTGGCCTTCCTGATGGAAACTGGAAGAGCTGGTCTTCCATTTTTCTGTGTGATCATGCATGCTAGCCAGTTGATGTGCACCAGAAACCCAGAAGAGTAGCTGGCTGGCATGCTTGCATGTACTGGAAACTAGAAGTTCATTTTTGGTCAGGTAAGCACACATGTGCCCTGGGTAGCTCCTCTTCCAGGTTGCAGCCCAGACGAGCATGTCTTTGTCTTTCTCGGTTCACCATCATTGCATCATCTGACCGGGGGACACTGCAATCATCATAAATATGAGCTATTGATGGATGATCTCTGGCGGGCCCAGGATAGGGCTTTATCCTCTATCATGGTGCTTCTTGACCTTTCAGCAGCTTTTGATACCATCGACCATGGTATCCTTCTGCGCCGGCTGGAGGAGTTGGGAATGGGAGGCACCATTTTATGGTGGTTCTCCTCCTATCTTTCTGGTTGGTTGCAGTCGGTGTTAGTGGGGGGGGGGGCAGAGGTCAATCTCTAGGTCTCTCCCTTGTGGAGTTCCTCAGGGATCGGTCCTCTCCCCCCTGCTATTTAATATCTACATGAAACCGTTGGGTGAGACCATCCAAGGACATGGAGTGAGGTGCCATCAGTACGCTGATGACACACAGCTGTACATCTCCACCCGGTGTCCACTCAGCGAAGCAGTGGAAGTGATGTGCCAGTGCCTGGAGGCTGTTAAGGTCTGGATGGGCACCAAACTCAACCCTGACAAGATGGAGTGGCTGTGGGTTTTGCCTCCCAAGGACAATTCCATCTGTCCATCCATTACCCTGGGGGGGGGGATCATTGATCCCCTCAGAGAGGGTCCGCAACTTGGGCGTCCTCCTCGATCTACAGCTGACATTAGAACACCATCTTTCAGCTGTGGTGAGGAGGGGATTCACTCAGGTTCGCCTGGTTCACCAGTTGCAGCCCTATTTGGACAGGGAGTCCCTGCTCACAGTCACTCATGCCCTTATCACCTTGAAGTTCGACTACTGCAATGCTCTCTACATGGGGCTACCTTTGAAGAGTGTTTGTAAACTTCAAATTGTGCAGAACGTGGCCGTGCGAGCCGTCATGGGTCTTCCCAGATACACCCATGTTTCCCCAACACTCTGTGGCCAATTGGTTTCCAGACACAATTCAAAGTGTTGGTGATGACATATAAAGCCCTACATGGCATCAGATGGCACCCAATTACTTACGGGACTGCCTTCTGCCATACAAATCCCAGCGGCCAATAAGAGTTGGCCTTCTCCAAGTCCCATTGACCAGACAATGTCATCTAGTGGGGCCTAGGGGAAGAGCCTTCTCTGTGGCGGCCCCAGCCCTCTGGAATCAGCTACCTCTGGAGATTCACACGGCCCCCATTCTCCTTGCCTTTTGCAAGACCCTTAAGACCCATCTATGTCACCAGGCATGGGGCAGCCTTTTGCAAGACCCTTAAGACCCATCTATGTTGCCAGGAATGGGGCAGCTAGATCCTGCCCCCTTCTTCTCTGATCGTTAAATGTTATGTGTGGATGTGATTGAGTAGACTGACTGTTTGTTACATAATGGGATTTTAGTTTACTGTTTTTAACTATTAGATTTGTATACATATTGTTTGTATTGCATGTTGTGAGCCACTCCAGATCCTTGGGGAGGGGTGGCATACAAGTCTAATTAATAATAATAATAATAATAATAATAATAATAATAATAATAATAATAATAATAATAATAATAATAATAATAATGAGAAGAAGAAGAAGAAGAAGAAGAAGAAGAAGAAGAAGAAGAAGAAGAAGAAGAAGAAGAAGAAGAAGAAGAAGAAGAAGAAGTAGTTCAAATTTTGATTACGGGACCAGTTTATTTTCTTCTCTTGTTGATTGATTGATTGAATTTATATAGCCACTCATTTCACTTGAGAGTTGACTCTTGAGAGTGACTCACAATGATACCTCTGAACTGCAAATATTTTGTCTGATTCTGGATTCTCTTGCTTCTTTCCCCAAACTTTATAGAATCCGAAGAGTTCACTTGAGGTGATCATAAACCTAATCAATATAGGAATCCAAATTCAAGCATGACCATGGGCTATCCAATCTCTGACTGCACACATATATTTGTTTGTTGTTTGTTTGTTAATCAAATTTCTAGACCGCCTTCTCCAGGGAACTCAGGGTGGCTTACATAAGATCACATAAGATCAAAACAAAATACAGGTAAAATTATACACCCCATCCTAAAACCCAAGACTTAAAAATTCCCAACATTAAACCTATTCATTCAAACTCATCTATTCCAATCATACTATCAGCCAGAGCAAGATATCAACATTCAACGTCAACATCTTGTGAAGAAGGACTATTTTGGCAATTGGTTTCAATTTTTTTCTCAAATTCCATTGAAATCTATGGCTTGATCTCTGTTCCATAATTTAAATTCTAAGGTGACAGATGCCTATTATTATTGGTAGCTTTTTTTTTTTATTTGACCGTAGTCATTCTATTTGACCCGAGCCTCTGGAACCAACTCCCCCTGGAGATTAGAATTTCCCCCACCCTCCTTGCCTTTCGTAAACTCCTTAAAACCCACCTCTGCCGTCAGGCATGGGGGAATTGAGACATCCCCCCCGGGCCTATACAGTTTATGCATGGTATCTTTGTGTGTATGTTTGCTTTTAATAATGGGGTTTTTAGTGTTTTTAAATTATTAGATTTGTCGTACATTGTTTTATTGTTGCTGTGAGCCGCCCCGAGTCTACGGAGAGGGGCGGCATACAAATCAAATAAATGAATGAATGAATGAATGAATGAATGAATGAATGAATAAATAAATAAATAAATAAATTTGCAGATGTTTATATTTTATGGTTTTATGGTTTTCTCCAGTTCTTTCTCTTCTCTTCTGCTCTCCAAGTAATTCAATGTCCATTATCCAGACTTCTTTGTCATTGCCATTATCATCATCATTTGTTACAGTTAGCCAGATTAGATTGGATTTGGCATTATTGCCACAAGTCACTGTCTCCTAACTTATATCTGTGTATCTGATCATTTTTTCTTTAAGTGAAGAACTTTAATTTTATTATTTCCGCTCCATTTCGATACCCTATAGAGAATTATAGAGGTGTCAAATTCAAGGCCTGTCCTACAGGGTGCTTAGATCTGGCCCATGGGATGGTCCTAGAAACAGTAAAGGACTGGCCTCTGCTGGGAGCCTGAAAGGGCTACGTGTGGCCCACCCAATTTCCATTTTCACTGGAAGAGTGTTGCAGGAAGACATAACAGCTGAAAACACAGCTAGGGTGTTGTGGTTAGCTCTGGCCCAGCTCCTGCCCCAAGGACTGTGGATGTGGGGGAGACATCCACATGCTGCAGGCCTGTTTTGCCCCCCCGGTGGAATCTGATGATGAAGGCTCCTCTGACCAAGAAGACATGAGTGACAGGGAGGAGGAGAGTGGGGCAGACAGCTCAGAAGGAGATCAATTATCTAGCTCCTCCTTGGATTCAGAACAAGAGTTAATGATACAGCCATGCATGCGGAGAGCGATGCATAGGCAACAACAACTGAGAGATTATTATCAAAGAAAATAAGGCCACCTGTGGTTGGGTGGGGCTGTGGTACTTAGTGAGGCTGCTATAAATAGCAGCCTGTGGGTTTGGCCATTGTGGAGGATTATCTGATCCTTGTGTTTCGTGACTGCTTTACTGACTTTGACTTTTTGTGTGCTGATTTTTCCCTGCTTTGAAACTAAACCAGAGCAAAGTGTGTTTCACTTTGTGAAAGAAGGACTTTGAATTGCCTCACAGCTGCAAGCTAAGTATCACAGGACTGATAAGGGACATATAAATTACCAGTTTTTTGGAGATTAGTGCTCTTTGCTATACCAAAAGAGGGCTTGGTTTAAGTGAATTTTCATTATAAAGAACATTGTTTGGAATTTTCAAACGTGTGTGTGTCTGAAATTTGTACCTGTGAATTTTTGGGAGGATTTTACCAGGGAGCCCGACAGAACATAGGGAAGCCATTTTCACTGGCAGAACACTCGGACCACCACAACATTCCTGACAAGTGATGTCAAGCTGGCCACCCCCATCCTGGCTACATCCACCCTGCCCTCACGAAGTCAAACACAACCCTGATGCGGCCCTCAATGAAATCGAGTTTGACACCCCTGAAGAAGTGGGTTTTAATTTTATATCTCAGACTACTGGCGATTCTATCCTGTTTAATGCCATCTGAGAATGTGATAAACATTCATTTTACTTCTTCATCAAATCATTAATGAAAATATTGACTAGTACTGGGCCCAGGAGGTTACTGCTTTGATCAAGAATGCTGAAGAGCACTATTTGATATGGTTTTCAAGGCGCCTGGGGATCCATTCTCACAGACATGCCATCCAGCTCATATTTAACGAGGCTGCTAATCAAAACGTCAAAATTTTGTCAAATATTTTATTGAAGTCAAAATGTATTATGTGCATAACTTTCTCAGAATCTGCTAAGGAAGAGACTCGATCAAAAAAAAAAAGCAAGATTAATGTGACAAGGCCTGTTCACAACAATTCTAATAACCACCGCATTGTTGCGAAGTCCATGCAGATTGCTTACATGATGATTTATCTTAAAATTGTCAGAGGAATCAATATAAATGGTCTCCGGGTGTTATTCAAGTAGAGTGGGGGAACAAAATCTGGGCTTGATTCTGCTAGATGGATACAGAGATAGTTGAACAAATTTATTCAAAAAATATACATCAAAGTATATGTGTGTTCTGTGCTTTAGCTTTCCTGACACCATCTCTACAAAACCACGTATCTGCTTGTTCTCTCCCTCCCCCCCCAATCTCTACTTTCAGATTTTCAATAAGCCTTTCATGCAATCATTTTTTTCTGCTGCTTTCTACCCGTAGCCCGACACCTCATACTATGATTTAGTAAGTCCTTTTTAGCAATACCCATTAGCTTCTGATAATAAACTGACAAACTGAACAAAGGGAGAAGCAACCTAGAAGTAAAGGAGATATATCTTGACAGTAAGAACAATCAACCAGTGTTACAGCTTGCCTTCAGAAGTTCTGCTCCAACACTGGAGGCTTTTAAGCAAGGATTAGACATCCATTTGTCTAGAATGTTATAGGGCCATGAGGACTAACCTATGGCACACATGCCACTTGTGACACGCAGAGCCATATTGGTAGGCAAGTGGGCTCAGGTCCAGTGCACATGTGCATGCCAACTAGCTAATTTTGGGGCCTTCTGGGCCCACTGCGAGTTGGAAAATAGGCTGTTTCCAGCCTCTGGAGGGGATTGGGAAAGCCTGTTTTTTGCTCTTCTCAAGCTCCAGAGCCTTTCTAGGAGCCTGGGGAGGGTGAAAACAGCCTTCCCCATCCTCCTGGATGTCCTCCAGAAGCCAGAAACATTCCATTTTCCAACTTCCAATTAACCAGAAATTCCATTTTTTTTGCTCTTCCCCAGGCTTCAGAACCTTTCTAGGAGCCCAGGGAGGGTGAAAATGGCCTTCCCTCCCACAAGCCAGGGGCCCTATGAAGGGCAGAAATGCCCTGGTTTCCAATTTGAAATGGACTATTTCTGGCCTCCGGAGGGTCTCTTGGGGGGATGGGGAAGGCTGTTTTCACCCTCCCCAGGTTCCTAGAAAGGCCCTGAAGCCTGGAGTGAGTGAAAAATGGGCATATCACAAGTCCCCAGTGATAGGCTACCAAAATCTTTATTACCACACTATGGGCGTGGCTTATGCATTGGGTGCTCTGGGGTGGAGCTCCATTTTTGCTACCCCACTGCGTTCTCCCCTGTCTGGGCAGTAGCCCATCCCTGATTATCTACTATATAAAGTGTATGTACACACATACACACAGCTCGTCTAAAATTATGCACATTCAAACTCATTTACTGCAATAGGAAAAACATACCCAGAGTCCAGAAGGGGGGGGGGGGGAGGATCAAAATTTTGCTACCGGTACTGTGTACCTGACTGTACACAGGAAGTCTGCACGGAATTACAGTTTGGGCAGGCATGTGTATAACCCCCTCCTGCACTCCCCCTTTTTGCCATGCAAACCAAAAAAGGTTTGCAATGACTGGTATAGGGGCTCCTGCTTGACTAGAGGGTCAGAATAGGAGATCTCCAATGATCCTTCCAACTCTGTATTCTCTTCCCCTGGAATTTTATTTTCAATTGTTCTAAATTTATTAGAAAACAGCTTCCTTGGTGTCTAAGGTTTACATTTAACTGTATTCAACTCTAGTTTCACTTACTCTCAAGAATTCCAGCATTACATGATTACTTTTCCTCAAGGCTCCACTATTTCTACTTTATCTACTCAGTTTTCTCTACTGATTAGTATCAAATCAAGGGTAGCTGTCGCTCTGGGATGTTCCTCTATCATTGGGAGGGGGGGAGTTGTCAGTAACTCAGATCAGTAATTTCATGGAAGGACTATGCAGGGCAAAATTGGTCTCTCAACAGATGTCAGAGTAATTAAATTCCATCATCACTGCTACTACAAGCATACTTTCTACAGTGCCAACAGTTCATTACTTTGAATTTCTGTCCAGAAGCAGATATATTTAATATCTTGTGCAACTCCTTTCTTTCTGTTGCTTTTGTTCCTCTCAAACGAACTGTATTCTTCCCATCCTTTATTCTAATCATGGGAATCATAATAATGAAAATCATCCTCCATCTCTCATTTATACAGATCAAATCGTATTTACTGCCCTGTAATAACTGTGTATTCTTAATTCCCCTTATCTATTAATATATAAGAGGCCATGCACTAAGTGGTGGAAGAGGAACCATTTTCATCGCTCCATTACTTATTCCTGCAAAATACAAGTTCTTATCTGAAATAATTACTTCTTGGTTTTTGCTTTGAGCAACAAAGCCCAAAACATCTGGGTTCAAGATAGTTCAGTTAAATCCATTCATTCTTTTTTTTTTTTTTATGAAGTGCAATCCAGCTCATGTCATTTGTTATCCATGTAAGCTTTGATCTTTCACTGGTGTGAAAAACACTACTAGATGTAAGTTTCTTACATTCTGTTTTGGTGCTATAAAGTCTGAAGTAGAGCAGTTGCAGTTGCTCTTTCAGTAAGGACAGTATAAAAAGGCAGGCTCTCTGCCCTCTTTCCATTTGGCTCATCAGCATGGTTGTAGGCACCTTTTACCTCAGTGTGACTATTGGTTGCCTGCAGGGGCCAAGTAGGAAATTTTTATGGCTGCAATGGATTTAAGTTTCAGCTATTTTTTCATCTACTCCACAATGGGGTGGATGGGGAGTGGAGTGCATAGGGGGTGCTTAGCAGGGTCATTTCACTAGGACTAGGTCAATTGGATTAAATCCCTTTTATCACTGGGGAAGCTGGAATGGGGCAGCTATGTGACCTCCTTTAGGGCAATAACTGTGTGATCTCCTTTAGGACACCTTTTGAAAAGTGATCGGCTGCCCCTCATCAGGAACCCGAGGCCTACCTAGCTCGGGTGATTGGGGAGGGGGTGCCCTTGGGCTCACCTGCAGCAAGCCTACAGGTGACAAGCCAGGTGGAGCCTCCCCACATGGCTTGGGAGTAGCTAAGAGCAAGGAAGGTCAAGGCCAAGTTCAAGGCCAAGGTCAAAGGCATCATTCCTTGGCTCATCAAGGAGCTTCATCCATAGTTGCCCAGGAATGTTTGAACCTGAGTTCCACCCCATTTGATTCATCTCTACAGGTCCAGATTTAATTAATAATGTGACCCATAAACCCCAGCTCTGTGGTCCATGTGTTTATTCCAGCATCCATAGCAAGGGGAAGTAAAAACAGTCAAGATGGGTGTCATGATCGTGTAGTCAAACCAGAGGTGAAATCCAGCAGGTTCTGGAGAACCGGTAGTGGAAATTTTGAGTAGTTTAGAGAATTGGTAAATGCCACTTCTGGCTGGCCCCAAAGTGGGGTGGGAATGGGGATTTTGCAGTATCCTTCCCCTGCCACTTCCACCACAACACACCCACTATGCCACGCCGCACCCACTAAGCCACACCCACAAAATCAGTAGTAAAAAAATTTGGATGTCACCACTGTGTCAAACCTTTGCCTCTTTGCATCCATTCTTATCACATACAGGTATAAAAGAGATAAGGGTTTGACAATTACTCAATTGTACAACTATCTACTTGATTTTTTTCCCTTCTTCCATACACCCTACTCTCCTTAGGATATTTCTCAGTAAATTTATGAATCATAGAAACAATTTTCACCCATATTTTATCCATTCTCCCTGCACACAGCCCATTTCATTATTGGCAGGAAACTGTGATGATGGTTTTTTTAATCAAGAAATTCCAGGGATGCTCCAGGGATCATGTGTGCCCAATGCAATAATTGCCCATCTGTCAGAGGTAGACATCACCATTTCCCTCTTTTGTAAATGTTGGAGTAACATCCCATTCCAAAGTTGGAATTAAAACAATTATTTCTACTTCTCTGTCCCCTCTTGCTGCCTTCTTAGCCACTGCATCATCCAATTTGTTCCCCAATATTAACTTTGAAGTTCCCTTCTTATGGGCCTCAGCATCCTCCAGATGTTTTGAGCTACATGTTCCACAGAATCTTGAATTTGTTTATGGTATCTGGGGTAATATTTTCTTATCCAAAACCTCTGTCCATATCTAGATAATCCTAGTGACTGCAAATTTGGGGAAAGTTCTTTGAATACAATCTTATAATATAATCAACCGTTTGGGACTAGTGTATATCAGGCTATACTCACAAAATGACTGCATTCAAAGATCGGCACATAGAGAAATAAATGGTTTATATTATTATTATTATTATTATTATTATTATTATTATTATTATTATTATTATTAATTAGATTTGTATGCCGCCCCTCTCCATAGACTCGGGGCGGCTCACAACAATAACAAAGACAATGCAAGAACAAATCTAATAATTTAAAAAACACTAAAAACCCCATTGTTAAAAGCAAGCATACACACAAACATACCATGTATAAACTGTATAGGCCCGGGGGAGATGTCTCAGTTCCCCCATGCCTGATGGCAGAGATGGGTCTTAAGAACTTTACGAAAGGCAAAGAGGGTGGGGGCAGTTCTGATCTCTGGGGGGAGTTGGTTCTAGAGGGTCGGGGCTGCCACAGAGAAGGCTCTTCTCCTGGGTCCCTCCAAACGACATTGTTTAGTCGACGGGACCCAGAGAAGACCAACTCTGTGGGACCTAACCGGTCGCTTGGATTCATGTGGCAGAAGGCGGTCCCGGAGATATTCTGGTCCGATTCCATGAAGGGCTTTATAGGTCATAACCAACACTTTGAATTGTGACCGGAAACTGATCGGCAACCAATGCAGACTGTGGAGTGTTGGTATAACATGGGCATACCTTGGGAAGCCCATGATTGCTCTCACAGCTGCATTCTGCACGATCTGAAGTTTCCGAACACTTTTCAAAGGTAGCCCCATGTAGAGTGCATTACAGTAGTCAAACCTCAAGGTAATGAGGGCATGAGTGACTGTGAGCAGTGAGTCTCGGTCCAGATAGGGCCGCAACTTGTGCACCAGGCGAACCTGGGCAAACGCCCCCCCCCCCTTGCCACAGCTGAAAGATGGTGGGTTTGTCAAGCCATAAAATATCTATTTACCATAGAGAAAACTATCCTGCCTTATTCTGTACTATTCCAGTGTGATGTCATCATAATTAACATCATCATCACCTTTGTTGTTAGTTAAAGATGTTATATTTCTTTATTGGGGTGGGGGAAAACCCTATGATGTCAGAAGACAATGCCTCATTTTTATATTTTTCTAAAGAATCTTTTAATAGGGGACAAGGAATTTGAACAGCACTAAGGAATTTATTGTTAAAAGAGATACCATGTTCATTGCATTATTACACCCATGTTTTTGGCTTATTTCGATACGTAAGCTGCTGTGATAAATTATTGATTCTTTTCTTTCTTTTGTCATTTGCTTTTTCCCCCCTCACAAGATAACCAAGCCTAAATCAGCTATATCTGCCCTTCAGTAGAAAAACTAGATTTTTCATCTTCACTCTTGTTCATATTTAAGGAGTGTGTATACTTGGAGCAGCTCTCCTCAACTATCTCAGCCTCTCAGGCATTCAGCGAGATCTTTTCTTCCCTTGATAAACATTGTTATTATCGGGCCCTTGAAGTGAGGCATCTATTTCTCTGTCTATCTTTGTTCTTTTCAAAATCACCGACTGAAGGAATTGATGAGAGCCACAATCAGATATAATTTTAATATCTTCAGCCTTTCATCTCCCTACATTCATGGAATCTTTGATATGCAGTCTATGTGGCTGAGATGAGGGAATGATCACATATGAGCTGTACAAAAAGATCCCCTCTCCTGCCCCATATAAAAATGAGAAGGAAACCTCTAGAATATAAAAATCTAAATTAAATTGGCCTTTCTTGATAGCACTAAGCAGCTCCAAAAAGAGTGTGTGTGTCTCTTTCTTCTTCTATCCCTTCTATTTTTTTGGGGTGGGGGCTGATAGCATCACTCTCTCATTTTCACTAGATGTTGCAATCCATAATGTGTCACTTGAAATTAGTTTTTGCCCTGCTATTATTTATGTTCATGTGAGTGGGTGAATTTTATGCTTTTACAATATGGGAAGATTTGTGGTAGATTGCCAGCTGCAAGGACCCTTTCCTTTTCTTCTCTTCTCTTTTTCTCTCCCTCCCCTCCCCTCCCCTTCCCTTCCTTTCTTTCCTTTTCCTTTCCTCTTTCCTTTCCTTCCCTTCCTTCCCCTCTCCTCTCCATCCCCCCTTCCCTTCCCTTTATTCTTTCTTTCCTGGAAATAGTTTGTCCTTTCTAGGGCCAATAGGGAATGTTTGATCCATTATCAGCCAGCTGGCTTTATGCCTAAGACATGAGCCACAGACATGAGGGCAAGCACCAGCCACTTGCATGAGTACAACTGCCACCTGAGTGGAGCTGTTTTGAGGGTAGGAGTTGAAACGGTTTATGTCCAGGATGCGAGGGGTCAGTAAATATTTTCACAGCCCTCTTTTTGACTTGTGCAGTATTTATTTATTTATTTATTCGATTCATGCTTCTCTGCCAAGGCCCACTTCAGAAGGAACTATGACCCAGGGTTTGTGAGTGTGTCTTAACCACTATACCACTATACCATATATAAATCTAATAAAAATAAATAAATAAATAAAAATAAAAATAAATAAAAATAAATTATATATATATATATATATATATATATATATATATATATATATATATATATATATATATGTGTGTGTGTGTTTTTTCTTATGTCGGATCACCCTGGTATATTTTTAAGGAACGTCACAGCTCCTTTTTTGCCTCTAGGCCCAACCTAGGGCCACTGCAAGGCAGTAATATATTTATAGCCGACAAACTATATTTTGTATGTGTTAAATGTTTTTAGCTTCCCAGATCGAATCCCAGTAAAAAGAAAGGGTGTGGCCAGCTGATGAGGCCTAATAAGGCCGAAATAGATCTATCCTGGTCTCCCTTAATTTTAAAAAATTCCAGCTAAAAACATTTAACACATATATATATATATATATGTATGTATGTATGTATGTATGTACGTACGCACGCACGCACGCACGCACGCACACACACATACATACATACATACATACATACATATATGAAGGTCTTGGCATATTCGGGTTTCTTCCCATGTAAGTTTCAGAGATTCCTGGTGCAAACTTACATGGGAAGAAACCTGAATATGCCAAGACCTTCATACCTGTACTCATAAAAACATAAATATACAGATACAGATACATCAAGAAAGATGTGGTGGAACACTTAATGATTGTCATAGGTGTCAAATAAGGAATGAAGAAACAATCAATATTAATAAAAAATCTCTTAAAGATGCCAGCAACAAGTTGCAGTCATACAGTCATAAGTAGGAGGAAATGGGTGATAGGAATTATGAGAAAAAAATAGAAGTAATAGTAGTGCAGACTTTGGAAATGGTTGAGAGTGTTGAAGGAATTATTTGTTGATGGCGTTCAGGGAAAAAGCTGTTCTTGTGTCTAGTTGTCTTGGTGTGCAGTGCTCTGTAGCGATGTTTTGAGGGTAGGAGTTGAAACGGTTTATGTCCAGGATGCGAGGGGTCAGTAAATATTTTCACAGCCCTCTTTTTGACTTGTGCAGTATTTATTTATTTATTCGATTTTTTTTAAAAAAAAATGCCGCCCTTCTCCTTAGACTCAGGGCGGCTTACAACATGTTAGCAATAGCACAGTATACAGGTTCTTGAAAGGTGTGTTTGCTAATCTAGAATCTCAGAATTTGGCAAAGGAGTTAATTCTCAGTAATCCTTACCCTTTCCTTTGCTGGTATGTTTTAACACTTTCAACCTACCAATCAGTTACAAACCTTGAGAACTGGCACTTTAAACATTGTGCTCTTTCTGCAGTTTCAGGACTATTGGTTACTGTCAGATTCAGTTATTTAATCAGAGAGATTTGCTGGATGTTTTTTCAAAGGCAGTTGTCTACAAGCTTTGAGATTTGGAGATCATGACAAGTGTGGATTTCATTCATAGACAGGCAGCTCCAAAAACAAAAGAGAACTGTTGATTGTATTAGTTCATGCTTCCTATTTCTTCAGCCAGAATAAAATTCAGGGCATTTCTGCAGGATCAATTTCCTATCAAGGATGCAGTAGAATTGTAATAATCTTTTGGCCAGAAAGTGTCAGAACTCAGATTTCAGGCCTGAAAAGAAGGGGAATGTCTGTTTCTTGTCATTTTCATGTTTTTTAATCAAAAATTCCCTTCCGATGATTAATTTTTTGGCCCCAGCTGCTGTCATGAGCCATATCACATCCTAAGAGGTGGGCCATCAATACTTTTGCAAGAAAAAGTTAAAGCTTTAAAAATCCTTCAAAGATATATATTAAGGGTTCCTCCACATGTGTATTTAAAAGATTTTCACTGAAAATGTATTCGTGTATATTCTGACAAGACCGAATTGCCATATTTACATTTTTACATATGTATTTACAAATTTGGAGAAATCCAGCAGAGAGATAAATTCCATTCTAGAAATGTGTCTATAAGGATAAGAACTAGGACATTCTGTATAAGCTTCTGTATAACGTGATTCAAACATTGTCATTTAAGGCCCTGTATCTTCTCAGGGGCCTTTGCTTAAGAATGAATTTGGTAGCTGTGAAAGGGGCAGTTGGGATAAAAGAGAGACTCAAGAGGAGAGAGCAGGGATGGAGAACCATTTTTTGCTCGGGTGCCATTGATAGCACCCATAATTCAATACCCTCCCACACAATCCATCCGTGCTGCCATCTCCCAGATGCGCGCAGGCCTCACCAAAGCCTCCATACCCTGTGGATGGCAAAAACACTGGCCCAATGGGGAAGTTCATTTCTGAACTTCCAGTAGGCCCATTGGGCCTGTTTTTCACCATCAACAGGCTCTGGAGGCTGACATAGGACAATGCCTCACGTGCCCTCAGATATGGCTACATGTGCTACCTGCGGTACGCATGCCATAGGTTTGCCATCATGGGGATAGAACATAACAGTTAATTACATTATCTGTGTATTAAATCAAACAGGGACAATGTACAGTGGGAAGACGTCATAGGCCTTTGGAAAATAGCGCAGGAAACTGTAGTGAGGGCCCTATTTAATTTAGATCCAAGTACCTGAGATCTTCAACCTTTCCCTAGCTGCAATTCAGGTTTATATTAATTTGCAATTGAGATTTTTAGGAATAGTTATGTGGACACTTCTCTTCTCTACAACATATAGCAGTGATGGTGAACCTATGGCACGTGTGCCACGGGTGTCACGCAAAGCCATATCCGGGGGCACGTGAGGTGTTGCCCTATGTCAGCTCCAGCACACAATTTTAAGCCTTTCAGTGTAAAGTCTCAGGGAAAATGGAGGAAGAAAATCATGCCACAGGGGAGCAAGTAGGGGACAGATCGTGTGTAGACCTATGTTCCTTCCAAAACTGTGGTAGAAGCCAGAGATGCCACAGAGAGGGATCACCAGTTGGGGGCTGTTCTGGTTTCTGGTAGAAGTTTAATAATTACAAATAACTCTCATTAAATGCATCATTTCATGAATAAAGCAACTCTGTTTATTTCTCTTCTCTCCTGTACTTCAACACATTCCAGACATCACTCGGTCCGTTATCTCTCACATTCCTTTTCCTGCTTCACTTAGACAAGATTTATTTTCCTAATTACATAGCTTTAAAAACAGCAGCACTGACTACAATACAAAATACCTTGGCTTACTTTAGCGTGGCGAAAACACATCCATATTTCTTTTCAGCAACATTGAAACTCCACCCTTCTTCTCCACTAGCCCCCTGACGTGCCAATTACCTCACTACAATATTAAACCCATTCCTCTCCTTAATATCTTCTTCCAGACCTTTGTTCTCTACATTTCTGAACCCTTCTGAATTTAGGATTAACCCAGCGAGCGTCTGATTCTCCCTCACTAGATCCTGAACTCATAGCCCCATCCTGTGGCTGGCCTCCCACCTGTTCTACTACCTGTAACCCCAGGGCCCCCACTACTTCATAAACACTATCTGAATCCGAATCCTCAATATCTTCATCATCCTCCAACTGATCAAGAGTATGTACAAGAGGAGCTCAGTGCAAACAGCTGACCTCTGAGTACCTCTCTAAAAAAATGGACCTCTCAAGGTGCAGCCGGACAGCTGAGCTCTCCCTCAGAGCAACTGTGGGAGCCACTCCGGGGCCTGGGATCAGCTTTGGCCCACGATTGGAGACAGCCAAAACTTGCACTGGCTGCATGCTCCGAAAGTAAGTGATCCCACCCATTGTTTCACAGCCAATCACTGATTAGTTTGGACAGCTAAGCATATATTGGACCAACCCCCATTCAGGACCTGAGGCCACAAAATGGAACTTGGCCTAGCCAATGTTCTCCTTCCCAAGGAGAGACCTGCTGGCCCAATTGTGTGGCAACTTGACCTCATTCAACACTGTGATGAGCAAGATCCCTGCAAGTCTGTCCACTGGGGCGAAGCCTATGTGGGTGACCCTCTATCCCAAAGTGCAGATAACCCAATGGCCAAAACTTGGGAGCCTGCTGGCCTGGCAGCCAAGATCATGGGGACTGCTGACCACAGGCCAGCCACCAAACTTCAGCCTCATACTGCCAAGGCAAGCCACAGCAGAGTGGGCTTTCTTCCCAGGCATGGAATGGATACAGTGCCAATGTGCCCAGGGGTTCAGGCGACCCTCTAGCAAAGATTCTGCACAGTTCAGTGAACCCCCAAATCATTTTTACCTGGCTCTGCCTACCCTGCCCCAACCCCCCTCCCCTCCCACAAATCTACACAGGGCCCACATACCATATGAATGCAGGGCACACATGGAGGCTCTCAGACACATCCAGAAGGTTGGAAATGGGCACATTTCCAGCTTCTAGAGGGCCTCCAGAGTCTGGGGAGGCCATTTTTGCTCTCCCGGAGATTAGAGGAAAAATGAGCCTCTCAGAGGTTTCTGGCCTCCAAATAGCCTCCGGAGCCTAGGGAGGACGACCTCCCCCCCACACACTGTGGTACAGGAGGCTGACAAGGCCATGGCCACTATGATCATGCCTACCAAGCAACCAGGCAGAGAACCCATTGCTAAAAATTTTGAAGCCCACCCCTGGATAAAACTTTGAATATTTGTTTTTTTGCTCCTATTTTTCTCCCATCTCCCATTCCCAGATGTTACAAGAAGCTTTGTGGCTATTTTAGCTACCTAACTCACCCAGAGAAGATACAATTATTTAGGGGGGGAAATGAGCAAGCTAATTTCTTCTACTTCTTTCTCTTTTTCCTCCCCAATCATCGGCTATCATTCATTGACAAAGAGGCATCATTATCACTTGCTACCACCCCTTCCCTTTGCTCAAAAAAGCTCTCAGCATACCTGTTTAAGTAGCTATTTTTTGCTTCGCAGAACATTTCATTATAGCGTCTTGCAAAGCGAAAGAGTTATGGCCAGTTGAGAAATAGATTTTTCTATGCCGGTCTATTTTGCATACTCCGTCTAATGCTAAAAGAGTAAAATTCTTGAGAATGTTTTTTTTCTGTTTTGATGCAGTAGCAAAAACCATGGTTCATATTTTCCCCATGCTAAACAACAAAAGGCTTGGAAATTGATTTCCCAAGTAATACCCCCCAAAACTTGACACATTCAGACACGTTTGCCCAGGTTCGCCTGGTGCACCAGTTGCGGCCCTATCTGGACCGGGACTCATTGCTCACAGTCACTCATGCCCTCATCACCTCGAGGTTCGACTACTGTAATGCTCTCTACATGGGGCTACCTTTGAAAAGTGTTCGGAAACTTCAGATCGTGCAGAATGCAGCTGCAAGAGCAGTCATGGGCTTACCTAGGTATGCCCATGTTTCACCATCACTCCGCAGTCTGCATTGGCTGCCGATCAGTTTCCGGTCACAATTCAAAGTGTTGGTTATGACCTTTAAAGCCCTTCATGGCATTGGACCAGAGTATCTCCGAGACCGCCTCCTGCCGCACGAATCCCAGCGACCGATCAGGTCCCACAGAGTGGGCCTTCTCCGGGTCCCGTCAACTAAACAATGCCGGTTGGCGGGCCCCAGGGGAAGAGCCTTCTCTGTGGCGGCACCGGCCCTCTGGAACCAACTCCCCCCGGAGATTAGAACTGCCCCTACTCTTCCTGCCTTCCGTAAACTCCTTAAAACCCACCTTTGCCGTCAGGCATAGGGGAACTGAAACATCTTCCCCTGGGCATGTCTAATTTATGTATGGTATGCTTGTGTGTATGTCTGTTAGTATATGGGGTCTTTTTAAAATCTTTAATATTTTAAATTGTCAGATTATTTATGATTTGTTTCCACGTGTTGTGAGCCGCCCCGAGTCTTCGGAGAGGGGCGGCATACAAATCTAAGTAATAAATAAATAAATAAATAAGCTGCCCACAAAATAATAAAAGGGGATTTCACTATTCCATGACCTTAAAGTAAATAGGGCAACAGCTGAGTAGTTCTGCTTTCCATGACTTATATTTTCTTTCTTACTTGCCATATCCATATTTCCATCAGAAGTAAAGCTTCAGAGTAACAGCACCAGGCGATATTCAGACATTATATAAAGAGCATTACTGGTCTTTTTCATTTTGTTTTGTTTTCTTATTTAAACTAACATTTATAACTCTTCATCCAAGCGTTATGTTCCCATGTGTAATGTTTTGATTTAAATAAGCTTCCAGTATAAAATGAATAGGGAAGCAGCTAGGGAAATGTTTGATATGGAAAGCAGGATCAGCACTAAGAATCCATGTGAAGATTTACTTTGAAAATGTGAAAAATAACAATCTAAAAAAAATCAGTGGCCTGTTCTATTTGAGAGTACTCGCAATATTGCACTCATAAAGCAACTCAAAACTATAATACATATGCTAATATGTTAGCCCTGGGGAAGGATATTTATTATTCTGATAATGTGATTTTTTACATTTCTCATAGAAATTCAGAAATGTTCATGATTTGTTCAGTAACAGTGAACTATCTGATTTCTCCTGTAAAGCTAAATCTCTCTCTCTTTCTCTCTCTCTCCCTCTCTCCCTCCCCCCTCTCTCTCCTCCTTCTTTCTGTTCTATCGGTTCCTGAAGACTGCCTATACCGATCCTGCAGTTTTCTTAAGGTTTTTTTTCCAGTTGTAGTTTGCTGCTGCCTTTTTCCTAGACTAGGCCAAAGCCACACAACTGACTTTGTGCCTAAGATAGGACTAGAACCAGTGATGGGCTCCTACAGGTACAGTCATGTACGCAGAACCGGTAGAAAAAATTTGGTCAGGTACGCAGTACCTGTAAAAAAAATAGAATTTTTTTTCTTTTTTTCCCTTCTGGGCTCTGGGTATGTTTTTCCTATCACAGTAAATGCGGTTGAATATGTATAATTTTAAGAGAGTTGTGCATGTGTGTGTGTGTGTGTGTGTATACATACATACACATACAGTTTATATAGTAGATAATGTATATTTTTGTGTGCTTGTGTTAAATACACAATACATAGAATTAAATAGTATATTTTGGATGTTCAGTAATAGTAAATAGAGAAATTGTATCTCTTTGAGGCGAGGAGAGATCAGGCACCCTAACCTTAACTTGAGTAACGTCAAGTTGGACACCTTTAAGACAGTCATAACTACCCATTGGTCACATTGTCAAGCCACTCCCACCTGGTCATATGGCCAGCAAGCCACACCCACAAAATAAGTGACGCCCACAGTGTGGTAGTAAAAAAGTTCACTGACTAGAACTTACCATCACCCAGTTTGTAATCTGATATCTTAACCATTACACCAAATTGACTCCCACCCAAATCGTGTACACTAGTAAACCAGAGATGTGACCAGATTGCCCAAACCTTTAGCAATCTGCTGGTGACGTGAAGATGGATCCTGTTTTTTCTGTGCTGGTCCATGCACACTGCTATATTTTTTTCATAATTGTCAGCAATTTTTTTCCAGTGTTTGGATGGCTTCCCTTTGTCCTTTGCTATGAAAACCCCCACCTCACCCCACCTGGCTGCAGGTTAATATCAACTTTTAGATCTTCACCTGAAGCACAGCTGAGCAACTCCTCAGCTGTGTTTTGGGCTGCAATAATCTTCTGAGCATGCCTGGAAGTGAATTTGCACAAAGGACACGCGTGAAATGTCACAATACGAACCAGTGGTGAAGGTAAGTGGGACCCATCCTTGCAGTAATTGTGTGTAGTGTGATCATGAAAACATCCTGGAAATTGGACATCTTATTTACAAAACTCAACAACAACTTTTCAACTGAAAAGGTACTTAATGCACTTTTCCTTAACACATTTATAAATAAGGCATCCAGCTTCTGCAAAGCGGCAATCGTTTTTGAACCCAGTGTGATCAATAGTATAACATAAAGCTGGGGAAAAGACAGGCAGGTTTCAGTGCTGAAGTCCTGAGGGCTGCAAATCGAATTGGAAAAAGTGATATAATTAAGATATATACTATATGGAATGGGTTTTCATATAGAATTTTCAGCATTTGAAATGCCATAGATTAACCAGGTTATATTGGTTTGATGCTATTCTCATTGTCAACTAATTCTTAGAGACATAACAAGATAAACCATTGCTCACAAATTGTTTTGAATTAAAAAATCTTGCAAAGTCTTAGTATTGGCTAAGCTGTTTGGAGTTTAGGAAAGGCTCCTTTCGGAGTGTTGGAGAATATCAGGTTTACTCTGGAAATCCAGTTCAGGTAGTTTTCAACTTCCAACCATTCATTTAGTAACAGAGTAACAGAGTTGGAGGGGACCTTGTAGGTCATCTAGTCCAACCCCCTCAAGCAGGAGTTCCTACACCATTTCTGACAAATGTCAGTCCAATTTCCTCTCGAAAGCCTCTATTGTTGGAGCTCTTACAACCTCCGCAGGCAAGCTGTTCCACTGGTTTATTGCTCTCATTATTATAAATTTTCTCCTTATTTCCAGATTGAATCTCTCCTTGGTCAGTTTCCATCCATTATTACTTGTCTGGCTTGATCCCTTCCTCTCTGTGACAGCCCCTCAAATATTAGAATACATGTCTCACCTGGTCCTTCTCTTCACTAGACAAGCCATGCCCAGTTCCTGTAACTGTTTACTGATCTTTAGAAGTCATAACAGCAGTGGAAAAAAAATATGACTATTGCAGCATCCTAAGGGTCATGTGATTAAAACTTGAGCACTGGGTAACCACCATGTATTTGGGAGTTAGGCTTAGCATCCGGGGTCATGTGAACACCCTTTGTAACTTTCCAAGCAGGTTTCCAACTAAACAAAGTCAGTGAGGGGAGAGGGGAAATTGGATTCATTTAATAAGTGTGTGATTCACTTAACAACTGCAGCGATTTGCCTAACTACCATGGCAAAAAACTATCACAAAATTGAGAGTAACTCATATCATTACTCTGCTTAGCAACAGAAATTCTGGCCCCAGTTATAATAATAACTCAAAGAACTACCTGCATTTGCCTGAAGTGACCACTCAAATTGTCTTAGATAATTATGTTTAAAGGGAGGGATGTCTCCCAGAAAATATACTGAGAATATTTTAATGAGATGTAAAAATTAAATCATTAAGGTATGTCTGTTTTTATTTTATACATATACTATATTCTGTTGTTTATCCACAAGTGTGTCTTTTATAGCAATAGCACTTAGACTTACATACCACTGCACAGTGCTTTACAGGCCTCTCTCTTAGCAGTTTACAGAATATTCATATTGCCCTCAACAATCTGGATCCTCATTTTACCCACCTCGGAAGGATGTAAGGCTGAGTCAACCTTGAGCCTAGTGAGACTCAAACTGTGAAATTGCAAGCAGCTGGTAGTCATAGAAATAGCCTGCAGTACTACACTCTTTATGAAGTTAGTCTAAGAAAATATATACAGAATACCTCCAGAACTGCCTTCTACTGCACGAATCCCAGCGGCCGATAAGGTCCCACAGAATTGGCCTTCTCCGGGTCCCATCGACCAAACAATGTTGTTTGGCGGGCCCCAGGAGAAGAGCCTTCTCTGTGGTGGCCCCGGCCCTCTGGAATCAACTCCCCCCGGAGATTAGAACAGCCCCCACCCTCCTTATCTTTCGCAAGTTACTCAAGACCCACCTATATCGCCAGGTATGGGGGAACTAAGACATCTCCCCCAGGCTTTCTTATATTTTATGTTTGGTATGTATGTGTTGTATGGTTTTTTTAACAGTTGGGGTTTTTTATATAATTTTTATTATTAGATTTGTTCTAATACTGTTTTTTACTGTTGTTGTGAGCCGCCCCGAGTCTTCGGAGAGGGGCGGCATACAAATCTAATAAAATCAATAAATAAATATACACAAAATAATAATAAACAGCCATTTGTTTCATTTCAGAATATAACACATATTTAGCAGGCAAGGGTTTCCCATCACCAGCGCTCCTGATGCACTCCCAGTGACCGGCGTGGGGGTGTGCATGCGCCCGGTGGGCGGGCAGACGTGTGTCGGCAAGAGATTTGGCTTCTGCACACATGCAGGAAGTCAAAGTTTGCTTGCACGCACAAGATTTGGCCAATTTTTGGCGATTTCTTTGCTTCCGTACATGCAGAAGAATTGATTGTTTTTATAAAAATTGATTGTTTTTATGGTGTCCATGTGCTATGGGCTTTTTTTTTCATAAACTATACCTTTATTAATTCTCCCTAGCACTCATCCTCTCATTTCATTTCATTCCATTTCCATGAAATGTTATTATTCTTTAGGAGCAAAAGATGCAAGTTGGTGAAATGACATTTTAAAAAGGAGTTCCTGTAGCAAAGGCCAGGAAAACGTCCTTTCCCAAATTAAGACTGAAGGTTTCCTAATATCTAAGATAAAAACAGTAAGGAGAGGTTTTTTGTGCATTCTCCTATTCTACAAACCGCCATCCAAAACTGCAAGTGTAAGATTTCACTCCCTACTAAAAAAAGAAAGACCAGGCTGGAAAATAATGTATGTCTCCAAGACTATATTTTCAACAAATTTAAGGTGACCTTCTCATTTTAAAAATAAACTATCTGGGGGCTAGAAAATTTGTCTTCTTTCATTCCAGAAAAGTAAATAATCCTATATGGAAACACTAAAGAGCATAGATCACAATGATTTATATTTATAGTTGTGAATGCTGCAACACTGGAAGATTTTAAAAAAGAGATTGGAAAACCATTTGTATATTGTCCTGCCTGAGAAGGTTTTGGACTAGAAGACCTCCAAGGTCCCTTCCAACTCTGTTATTCTGTTCTTCTGCTATCAGAAATGGAAATTTAATTCTTGGCATGGTTAGGATCAAAGATTACAGAAGATTTGCGTAAACAAATGTTTTCCTGTTGGAACTGGAGCAAGTGAGTTATTTATCTATTTCACAGGTGGGGAACTATGGCTCTTTTGTGACTTGTGGACCTCAACTCCCAGAATATCTAGAATGAACCCACATGGCTGACTTAGGAATTCTGGGAGTTGAAGTCCACAAGTCATAAAAGGGCCGTAGTTCCCCACCTCTGATTTATTTGAATGATTGATTTTTCGGTTTGCAACTGGATCCCTTGATGTTTCCCTCTAAAGCTAACACCTGTCACCCCTCTTCACAACCTAGCTTTACCTTTTCTTTTGGCATTCTTACTCCTACTAAATCCTCCTTTATGTATCACACCTTTATTAATTTCACAAATTAGGCAACAAACATATCCAACAGACCCCTCCTCCTTCTATTTTCCCCACAACAACAACCTTGTGAGGCGAGTTGAGCCAAAAGGCAGGGACTCATCTAAATCATAAACTGACTAAAGTGAGACTAGAACTCACAGTCTCCTTCTTTCTAGCCTGGTGACTAGACCAGGAATCTCCAACTTTGGCAATTTTAAGCCTGGGGGACTTCAATTCCCAGAATTCCCCAGCCAGCTTTACTGGGCTCTAGAAGTTGAAGCCCATCAGACTTAACGTTGCCAAGGTTGGAGACCCCGCACTAGGCCAAACTGTCTCCTTTCATTAGGAACTATGGCTCCGGGAGCATGCTAATTTCCTGTTGTGGTTAGCTTTGGCCCAGTTCCTGCCCCAAGGACTGTGAATGTGGGGGAGACATCCACATGCTGCAGGCCTGTTTTGCTCCCGGTGGAATCTGCTGATGAAGGCTCCTCTGACCAAGAAGACATGAGTGACAGGGAGCAGGAGAGTGTGGCAGACAGCTCAGAAGGAGATCAATTATCTAGCTCCTCCTTGGATTCAGAACAAGTGTTAATGATACAGCCATGCCTGTGGAGAGCGATGCATAGGCAACAACAACTGAGAGATTATTATCAAAGAAAATGAGGCCACCTGTGGTTGGGTGGGGCTGTGGTAATTAGTGAGGCTGCTATAAATAGCAGCCTGTGGGTTTGGCCATTGTGGAGGATTATCTGATCGTTGTGTTTCGTGACTGCTTTACTGACTTTGACCTTTTGTGTGCTGATTTTTCCCCGCTTTGAAACTAAACCAGAGCAATGTGTGTTTCACTTTGTGAAAGAAGAAGGAACTGTGAATTGCCTCACAGCTGCAAGCTAAGTATTACAGAACTGATAAGGGGCTTGTACAAATTACCAGTTTGTTTGGAGACGAGTGCTCTTTGCTATACCAAAAGAGGGCTTAGTTTAAGTGAATTTTCATTATAAAGAACATTGTTTTGAATTTTCAAACGTGTGTATGTCTGAAATTTGTACCTGTGAATTTTTGGGAGGAGTCTACCAGAGAGCCCGACAGAACAATTTCCCATTTTAGGGATAGGGGGGTGGAAACCTACCCCTTTACCTGATGTCATTTCCAGCTCATATTAAAGTTACTCCATCAATATTCTCAGCTTAAAATAGTTACACTGCAATTATTTTTTTAAAACTCAGCATTTTTTTAAAAATCACTACATTAAACTGGATCACTACCTTCTAGCTTGAATGTTTAATCTCATATTTTCCAGTATTGGAACAAAAATAAATATGGGCAGCATATGACCTTGCATACATATTTTACATTTTTTCTCCTAGCAAGCCTGCCAGAGGATCTGGGACAGGAGAAATAAATATATTCTTGTGTGCAGGCATGAACAAGGACAAATTTCTAGCATCCTGAAACTGGGTGACAGAAATTGGGAACTTAAACAAAAGAATGCTCATTTTTTCATTTTATTTTCATTTTATATGTAACATCAAGTGTGTGGGGAGAATCCAATGGACTTTGCTTTATGTGGAAAGATTAGATGTTAATTTCATCAACCAAATACAGCGGAGTTTTCATCACTGTTAATAAATATTGTATGTGCAAGTTTAATGCCTGTTTCTTTGTGATCCCCCCCTCCCCCGTTTTATAGCAAATCTTCAGTGTGCTTGTAGATTCCTATTTTTAGATTATCTTCTTTGCATTTAAATCTGAAATCATCAAATAGTTACTTTTAAATAATTATGATTTGGAATGCCAATCCAAATTTCAAAAGAAAGCAATTTGGTACCAGGACATTACCATACTAAATAATTTAAATAAAAGCATCCCAACTTCTGATTTTTTCATTCACATAAAGAAAATGCTCTGTAATTTTTATCCCTAATTGAATATTCTTTTTTGAAGTGAGCATCGATTCCCTCTGTCAGCATTCATATGTTCACATTTTGTTAAAAGATATGTAGGTAGAATTTATATGAATGTTACTTACATATCTTTTAACAAACTGGGATCATCTTTTGTCTATTATATCTACCGAGCTTAACAAGAGAGGAAGCAGGTCCCATCTGTTAATGATATAGATCTGGTGAAAAGGGCCTTTCTGGTGGTATCCCCTTTTCAATAGAATATCATGCCCCCAGAGGTAAGATTGGATTCCACTTTACTTTTTGGAAAGACACAAAGGCAGGGTTTTGTCACTGAGCTTGGGAACTCTGATTAGTGATGGAGTTGATCAAGTGATTGGTTTGAAAGTGTTGTTTCCATGTGTGTGTGTGTGCATGTGTGTGTGTGTTTTATGTTGTGGATTTTTAATGTAAACCACTCAGTCTCATTTGTGTGAGATGGGCATGTAAATGTGTTTAATAAATAAATAAAATACCACGGTACTTCTACTTAAGAACTTAATTCATTCCGTGATCAGGTTCTTAAGTAGGAAAGTTTGTAAGTAGAAGCAATTTTTCCTATAGGAAACAATGTAAAAGCAAGTAATCTGTGCAAATCCATTAGGAAAGAAATAAAAGCTCAGAATTTGGGTGGGAGGAGGAGGAGGAAGAGGAGGAGGAGAACAGTCGCTGCCGAAGGAAGAAGGTGAGGTGAGGGGAATCAAAAATATCCAAAACTTTAAGGCTTAAAAAAAAAAAAGACCGCGAGGAAGAGCACACGCCTCCCATACACCTGGTGCAAGGCTGCTTCCCATACACTGCCTCCCATACATTGGCTGTTGCTGTTGCTACCTGCTGCCTCTTCCTTCCCATGCTGAAGAGCTCCCCTCTCCTCTTGCTCGTTCGCTTTGTAGCCAGTGCCTTTCTTTCCTTGTGGTGACTCCTCAGCTGCTCAGAGCGAAAGGAGCATTTCTTTTCTCTGGCGCTGGCAGAGGTTTATTCTCTGTCCAAGTGCCCAGAGAAAGGAAAATGCTTTGTTCGCTCTGGACTGCCAAAGCCTCCTTAAATGCCACCAACAGGCTCCTCTGGCAGCCCAGATGGCCGGGATTAAAGGGGGATTGGCAGGAAACTGGCTGGGCCTTTATGCCACTCTCAAATTTCCAGGGAATTTTTTCCAGGCTCAGGTTCTTAAGTAGAAAATGGTTCTTGAGAAGAAGCAAAAAAATCTTGAACATCCGGTTCTTATCTAGAAAAGTTCTTAAGTAAAGGCGTTCTTAGATAGAGGTACCACTGTATGTTACAATATTATTATGTATTATTTTGCTGTTAACAACAAACTGGATGTAAACTACTAGCAACATCACTGATGTTGGTCCAGAATAGTTTAGGCTAGGTCCAATCTGAACATTTGGATGCAGGACCAGCCCTGAATTGCATAGATCAGTGATGGCTAAATTTTTCAGACCAAGTGCCCAAAGTGTATGTGAATGCATGTGAATGCATGCATGCATGCATTCTCTCACTCCCAAAGTGCAACATGCATGCAGCCCTTGTGTATGTGCCTTCCCCCTGTGCATGTCCCCCACATGTGCTGTACTCCTCTGTGCATCTATGCATCTATGCATGCTACTCATGTGCACCCTGTTCTTCGCACGTGCATGTGTTCCCTCACACACACACCCCATATATGTGTGCATGGCCCCCTGCATGCCCTCATCCCCCTGTGTATACACAGCATAGAACCAAAAATCAGCTGGCCAGTGGGATTCCCGCACACATGCACGGTGGAGCTGAACTAGGGCGACTGCTCACATGCTGACAGAGAGGGCGCTACGTGCCATAGCTTCACCATTATGGGCATAGATAGAATGATAACAATAGAACTTAGACATATACTGCTTCATAGTGCTTTACAGCCCTCTCTAAGCAGTTTACAGAGTCAGCATATTGCCCCCAACAATCTGGGTCCTCATTTTAGCCACTTCAAAAGGATAGAAGACTGAATCAATTGTAAGCTGGTAAGAATCGAACTTCTGACAATGAGCAGGGTTAGTCTTCAATACTGCATTTTAACCACTGTGCCATCATGGCTTATACTAACTAAGCCATGCTGCTATCCTTAGTTGCAGTGGAGAATGTTCTTCATTTTCAATAACAGTATAAGAGGAATGTTAGGAATTTGCCAGTGGAGAAATGGCATATGTTATGCCCAGATTGTTTTAGGTTGTCCTATTAGTTGTTCTTCCCATCACCTAAACTCCCCAAAGGCTGGTTTTAAGGACACAGCAAGTAAGGATGCAGTATACATTCATTTGATTAATGTTCTAACTGAGCTACTTTTAATGTTCTGAAAGAACTACTTATCTCGGGTGATTCAACAAAAGAATGATATTTCTCAAGTACATTTAAGTGGGAACACTTAGTTCTCAGAAGTAGGAGATGAGGGAGAAAAACAGAATATGAAACAACACAAAAAATAAGGCACATATCTACCTTAAGAACAAATTTGTGTGTGGGGGGATGAATTTGTTAAACGTGGATCCTTTGAGATGATGTTACAAAGCTAGGGCCATTTGTAGGATTTATTCCTCTCTTACTGAGTCAAGATAGAAGGGGGAATTTGTGGTTGGATATAAAAGACAAATGGGATGCTATTAACTAGAAGCTACATCATTAGCTCTTTAGGTTCTTTAGGATTTGAAGTAAATGAGATATTCCCAATTCCATTTGTATGCCTTGGTTTTGTGTATGTCTATGTTGAGAAGATGCACATACACACAGATTCACACACAAATACACAGATTAGGAAACCCATGTAAAAATAGTGCAATGTAAGTAGAAATATAATGAAGATTTTGGCATACTAAATCTGAATACAGTGATACCTTGTGTTACGAACTTAATTGGTTCCAGGACGAGGTTTGTAAGGTGAAAAGTTTGTAAGACGAAACAATGTTTCCCATAGGAACCAATGGAAGAGCAATTAATGCGTGCAAGCCCCAAATTCACCCCTTTTGCCAGCCGAAGTGCCCGTTTTTGTGCTGGTGGGATTCCCCTGAGGCTCCCCTCCATGGGAAACCCCACCTCTGGACTTCCATTGCCAGCGAAGTGCCTGTTTTTGTGATGCTGGGATTCCCCTGCAGCATCGCAAAATCCGGAGGTGGGGTTTCCCATGGAGGGGAGCCTCAGGGGAATCCCACCAGCACAAAAACAGGTGCTTCGGCTTGCAACGGAAGTCCGGAGGCGGGGTATCCCAGCGGTGGTAGCGGGTTTGTAAGGTGAAAATAGTTCGGAAGAAGAGGCAAAAAAGTCTTAAACCCCGGGTTCGTATCTCAAAAGGTTCGTATGACGAGGTATCACTGTATTTTGCTTTCCTGCTACAATTAGTCCCACATTATCCAGGTGTTAAAATACACTCTGTTGTGACAGTCTACTGTTACAATATGTTCTTAGAAGTGAAGTTTTAAGTAATAGACCAGTCATGGCAAACCTTTTCGACTCAGCATGTAAACAAATTGTAAAATGTCTAACCTGACTTTGTTAGCATGTTGCATTTGAACAAAAGAGAAGCAACTCTCTATCTCCATTCCATCTAGGCCACCCTAAATAGTGCCTCTCAGCAGCAGCGTCTCTACCACTCAAAAAGGCCACTGCATGCCATTCCTCTGAGCCTTGGGGAGCAGTGTGACTGCCTCCATGGTCTGGAACTCCCAATATCTACTGTGTGTTATCAAACCTTCAGGTGGTGTTCTTTTTCTATTAATAGGCCCCTGTGACCTACACAATGCTGCGTAAGGTTGCACCAGACTTTTGTGGCTTCAGAGAATGCTCTACCACAGCCTCTGCAGCCTAGGAAAACCATGGAAAAGTATGCCCCATTCTTATATCCTTTCAGAGGATGTTGCAAGGACCTTACAGCTCTACTCCTCCAAAAAGTGGACGAGAATCGATGGTGCTTTCTAGGATAGCTGTTTTCAGGTTTTGGTGAACCCTGGCATGTCACCCCAAATGACCTTCTACATGTGTGTTATAGGTTTGCCATTATTATTCTAGAATGCACTTGATTAAGGCAATACCATAAATCTGTTCAGAAACTAATATTGCCATGCATGCTGACTATTTAAACATTAGAAGTTTGAGAAACATGAAAATAAATTCTCAATCTTGAAGCCTTTTTCTTTTCTTCAGTTTCTTGACTATCAAAATTGAATAATTTATTCTCTATATTTTCATTCTTGAACTAAATATCCTTATCTAACAACAACAACAACATATTGGATATTGGTGGTCTTCTAGTCCAGCCCCCTCTCAGGAAGGAAACCCTAAACCATTTCAGACAAATGGTTGTCCAATCTCTTTTTAAAAACTTTCAGTGTTGGAGAACCCACAACTTCTGGAGGCAAGTTCTTCCACTGATTGATTGTTCTAACTGTAAGATAATTTCTCCTTAGTTCTAGGTTGCTTCTCTCCTTGATTAGTTTCCACCCATTAGTTCTTGTCCTGCCTTCAGGTGCTTTGGAGAATAGGTTGACCATCTTTTCCTTGTGGCAGCTACTTAGATATTGGAACACTGCTATCTATGTGCTCAAGTGACTTGATGTGTTTAGATGATAGATATTTTTGCTCAAAAAAAATCTGTATTCTGCAGAAGATTTGGTTTCAAGTTGGCTTGCAAATGAGGCAGAATCTCAGAGGAACCTACAGCAAGGTTAACAAGGCAGGGGTACAACCAGTAATGGGCAGCCAAAATTTTTACTGGCACACTGTGGGTGTGGCTTATTTTGTGGGTGTGGCTTAATGGTCATGTGACTGGGTAGGAGTGATTGACGGCCATGTGATCTGGTGGGAGTGACTTGAACGATCATCATCGTTCAAGTGAACTGTTAAGTCTTCAACTTATAACCTTACCAGTGTTGTTCGCTGGGGTGACAATTTGCTTTGCGTTTCCCATGCTGTCCTTCCTGGGTCAGCCGCCTGCCTCAGGCTGGGTAGCTATGCGAATGGGTGCTGTCTGAAGCATAAATGCTGCCAGCGCTGCTTCCACCCACGCCTTCTGCTTGCTCCTCAGGCAGGAGGTGGCCGTGTGAGGCTGGAGGGGAGCCAGGCAGGAAAGAGGAAAGCTTGTCTGAGGCCAGGAAGAAGGAAAGAGGAAAAAAGCAAGGAGCACAGATGCAGAAGTAGGGGGAAAAAGCCAAGACCAGTAATCCAGGAAGTGACAGCTGCTGATCAGCTGGAGCTGCAGACGCATCTTCATTTCCACCAGTGGAACTGCATTCCACCCTGTCCTGCCTGCTGCCCACCCCGGGTACAACCAGTGGTAGGTTGTAAATAATTTTTGCCACCAGTTTGTGCACATGTTCATGTGTGCATGCAATGCTTCTGCACATGCACAGAAGCACCCCAGGCAGGTGGGCGGAGCTGGCACTACCTGATCTAAGAACTGGTTTGAAGTGGGAGCAACCCACCTCTGGGTATATCCATATCACTTAATTAAAACCAAAGGAACCTTTACAGTATTACCCAGTATCCAGTGTAACAATATTTTTTTAGTAAATCCCTTCAACTTTCTTTTCTTTTAATGCAGAGCTATACATAACCTTAATGAATAAATACATATAATAGAAATTTCTAGGAACTAATGAAGTAGAATTCCTAATATTCACGCTTTGGATTGTGATTACTTTTAGGACAATAAAGTAGAATCTACCTGCTTTCACAGTATCCATTTAAGAAAAGCCTGGGGAAGAAAGCTTGGCAATTCAGCAGCTAAAACCTTTAATCAGCCCCCTACTTCTGACATTAAAAACATCCCTTTGTAAAAGGGTAAGAATAGAGTTCTTTACAGGAGCATTCAGATCTGCCAGTGGATAGATGTTTTGATTAATGTGTGGGTGTTAATGGAAGACTTTATCAATATTTTATAGTTGTACTGTCCTACTTTGAGAACAGGAAATGTATAGATGTTTGCAAAATGTTAAAAGAACATTTGTAATAATTGTTATATGAGTAAATGTCAAAAACAACAGGCTCTCCTTAAAGACTTAGTAAGCATGGAGGAGGGGTCAGAATTTGAAGTTTATAATTTAACTTGGTTATGTTCTGCCGGGCTCTCTGATAGGAGCCTCCCGAAAATTCAAGGATACAAATTTCAGACACATACACGTTTGAAAATTCAAAACAATGTTCTTTATCACAAAATTCAAAATAAACAAAGCATTCTTTTTGTATTGCAAAGAGCACTCTTCGCAAAACAACCGGGTAGTCTGTACAGTTTCCCTTAAGCAGTCATTAAGTACTTAGCTAGCAGCTGTGAAGAAACTTCACACCCTTTCTTCTTCCAACGAAGTGACACACACACACACGTTGCTCTGCTTTGGTTTCAAAGGCGTGAAAAGGCAACAAAGTCCAGCAACACAAGATTCCTGATGAACTCCGATCAGATATTCTTCTACAACAGCCAAACCCACATGCTGCTATTTATAGCAGCAGCACTAATTACTGGAGCCCCACCCAAACACAGGTGGCCTCCCTTATTTCCTGTAATATGTTCTTACTTGGTCTCTTCTACGCATAATTCTGTGCTTGCGTGGGTCCAAAATGTCATCATCTGAATCAATGGAAGATAAGGGAGATTGACTTCCTGGGCTGTGTGCCAAGCCCTCCTCTGCTGAGTCACTCCCATTTTCTTCTTTGTCCGATGAAACTAAACTCTGAACTGATTCTGTCGGCAATAACACAGGCCTGTGACATGTTGAATTTTCCCCTGCATCCATCTCCCCATTCCCTGGGGCAGGAGCTGGGCCAGAGCCAACCACAACAGGTTATAGGGTTTTTTTTTTTTACAAAAAGAATATTTAAACATGTGAATAACACTATTATGTTACCCCAAAGGTGCTTTTTCAAGAGGCCACTGGACTTTCTGGTTTTTCTTTGAAGACATTTTGCTTCTCATACAAGAAGCTTCTTTAGATCATTCAAGAAGCATCTTCAGCTCTGAAGATGCTAGAGAAAAAACTTCTTGGATGAGAAGTGCAACAGCTTTTTTTAAAAAAAGAAAAACCCAGGAAGTCCAATTGCCTCTTGAAAAGCACTTTTGGAACAACTATGACATAGATAACTGAGAATCTCCATAGACTATTATATTATGTTTTATGGTATGTTATACAGTATTAAATTATGCTATGATCTGACGTATGATACATTATTTACCTTCATTATATTATTTTTGTGTCACTTCTGGATTTTATCACTGTACATTTTGCCTTGCTGATTTAAGTTAGTTGGAAATCCAGTGATTCCTCTCTCCTAATTGGCTACCTATTTTTCCCCCTCTCTTTTGTCTGTAGATGTATTTATATTATGTGTTCGTGTATTTTTTGTGTATTGTCTGTTTTTAATGTTTAGAATTTAATAAAAACTATTTTAAAAAACAAAAAAGAGAAGTCTATACGTAATTTTTTAAAATAAAAAATACTTCTTATTAAAATGGGACGAAATATTCAAGCAGAAATAGGAACTTCCTGCAAGAATAAATCTGATCAGATAAATGGTGGATTTCATAATTTTTTACGACCAGTTCTGTGGGTGTGGCTTGGTGGCAAATGATGTGGCTTGGTGTGCATGGCAGCAGAAAATCTCCATTCCCTCCCCACTCTAGAGGAAGGTTATTACAAAATTCTGATTTCCTCCTGGTCAGATGTGACTTGGGACAATAGATGTGAGTGGGGCTAGTCAGAGCTAGCCATGTCCAGTCAACAAAGCAGTGGAAGTGATGTGCCGGTGTCTGGAGGCTGTTGGGGCCTGGATGGGTGTCAACAGACTCAAGCTCAACCCGGATAAGACGGAGTAGCTGTGGGTCCTGCCTCCCAAGGACAATTCCATCTGTCCGTCCATTACCCTGGGGGGGGGAATTATTGACACCCTCGGAGAGGGTCCGCAACTTGGGCGTCCTCCTCGATCCACAGCTCACATTAGAAAACCATCTTTCAGCTGTGGCGAGGGGGGCGTTTGCCCAGGTTCGCCTGGTGCACCAGTTGCGGCCCTATCTGGACCGGGACCCATTGCTCACAGTCACTCATGCCCTATTCACCTCGAGGTTCGACTACTGTAACGCTCTCTACATGGGGCTACCTTTGAAAAGTGTTCGGAAACTTCAGATCGTGCAGAATGCAGCTGTGAGAGCAGTCATGGGCTTACCTAGGTATGCCCATGTTTCGCCATCACTCCGCAGTCTGCATTGGTTGCCGATCAATTTCTGGTCACAATTCAAAGTGTTGGTCATGACCTTTAAAGCCCTTCATGGCATTGGACCAGAATACCTCCGAGACCGCCTCCTGCCGCACGAATCCCAGCGACCGATTAGGTCCCACAGAGTGGGCCTTCTCTGGGTCCCGTCAACTAAACAATGTTGGTTGGCGGGCCCCAGGGGAAGAGCCTTCTCTGTGGTGGCCCCGACTCTCTGGAACCAACTCCCCCGGGAGATTAGAACTGCCCCTACTCTCCCTGCCTTCCGTAAAGTTCTTAAAACCCACCTTTGCCGTCAGGCATGGGGGAACTGAAACATCTCCCCCGGGCATGTACAATTTATGTTTGGTATGTTTGTGTGTGTGCTTGTTGGGGTTCTTGTTGGGGTTATTGTTATTGTTCTTGTTGGGGTTATTGGGGTTCTTTTTAAAAACTTTTTTAAATATTTAAATTTATTTGAATCTATTTGGATTTGTACGATTTGTTTATGCCTTGTTGTGAGCCACCGAGTTCGCGGAGAGGGGCGGCATACAAATCTAAATAATAAATAAATAAATAAATAAATAAATTTACTGGTTCTCTGAACTACTCAAAATTTCCACTATCGGTTCTCCAGAACTGGTCAGAACCTGCTGAATCCCACATCAGATTCAGTTAAATAAATATTGTTTTTTTAATTAATGTCTCAAAATTGAGGAATTAATTGATGTACACAAGGATACATCTGCCCAATTTTAGATCAAAAGAGATTCAGATGAACCATTTGGAGTTGGAGGAGACCTTGGAGGTCTTCTACATTCCACCCCCTGGTCAAACAGGACACACTCTAGATCTTCTTGTGTAAATAAACTTACTTAAGACTTTGGAAAAAGAACTGCAAATAAGAAAAAAAACATATTTTTTTTGTAAAATGTCTTGAATTACTTCATTGTTTTCTATAACAATGTATATCTAGAGACCACACAGTTAGTGACTTTGAAAAATTGCTCAGCAAACAAGCTATTGTCAAAGTGACCTCTGAACCATTAAATTTCTGTTCAGATATCTGTTCTGCTCAGATATTTTGAAGAATATTATTGTAGCATGTGCCTTTATATGTGATGATAGATAGATAGATAGGTAGGTAGGTAGGTAGGTAGGTAGGTAGGTTTGTAGAGTATACAGTGCACTACACTATCTTTAACAATTTTATCATTTGCCAGGCCCTGGCAATAAATACGCTTACACAGTAAACAAGAAATTTCTTGACCCATATGTTCCAACAATGCAAATAAATATATTTATAAAAGTTTTGCCCAATAGACAAAAAAATGAGCAAGAATGGTTTTAAAAACCACACACACACACACACGCACACGCACACACACACACACAAATCATTGAATTGTGAAGCTCTGTTTTGGTAGCTTTAAGGTATTGGTTCTTGTAGATTAATATCCCTTCTTCTAAACCACACATTTATGCTCAGCAATTGACTATCACCAGTCAATGGGATTTTAGTTTTGTTTGGTGGTTTTCACAGGAACAAGAGATTTTGAAACCAAAGGCGCAATTTAAAAAAATCCTGGAAAGGTACCAAGCCCAGACAGCTGACAGCTTAATATTGCAAAAATTAGAAGAACTGTGGGAATCATTAACAAAAACCATGAATGAAATTAAAGATATTTCAATATTTCAAAGGAAGATGCATATATAACTCTGATTCAAAAAGTCGGAGCCTCAGTCATGTAGAGCAATCTCCTTACTGAATGCTGATTAGAATGGAGTAAGATTTCAACAAGATGTTAACAAAATGTTAACAAAACCCAACAGCTAAAGTATGGGACCTTTGAGTTTTGGGGAATTTGTACTCCTCTTTTAATTTAGGCAACAAGCACAGATTAAATGTTTGCAGAAGGCCTGGAGAGAATCATAGAGGATTGATGTGTAGTAGGAGAGCATTTTGACTCCAGTGACAAATGTATCTGGACAGATTTGTTATATGAACATAATTGCTTTGGAATTAAATCCATTTATTCCAGATCTATCGCTATAATTTGTTATGAACTAGATATGTAAATAAGAGACAATTTGGTGTGCAGGTTAAGCCATTAAGCTAGAAATAGGAGACTGTGAGTTCTAGTCCTGCCTTAGACACAAAGCCAGTTATATGTTCTTGGGCCAGTCACTCTTTCATAGCCCTAGGAAAGTGGTAATGGCAAATCACTTCTGAAATCTTGTCAAAAAAACAGCAGGGATTTCTCAAAGCCATCATCAGGACTCAACACTGACTCAGACATAACCCCCAAACAAAAGCAAAATAAATGCTTCTTGTAGAGAATCAGCAAACAAAACAAAATAAAAACTTTGTTATAAGTGTGTAACTATTGGCTACTGACTGTTTGGCTCAAAATGATGAAAACACATGGCATATTGCCTTGAAGATCTCACATCTTTTGAATGGGTGGAATTTATTGAAACACACGTAGAAATAGGAATTACATTATTTTGAACATGAAACACACACACACACACACAGAGGGCCGGGGCCTCCACAGTTCCCACTGTAATTGGGAACTTTTGATTCCAAAGCTCTCTGAACCAACTTGGAACCATCAAGGTACTGTTGTTGGAGTCTGATACTGAAGGCTGCTTTGTTAAGAAAAACTATAAGGGAAGAGCCTTCTCGGTGGTGGCCCCAGCCCTCTGGAATGAACTCCCTCCAGAGATACGTACCGCCCCCTTTCTCCTGGTCTTTCGTAAAGCCCTGAAGACCTACCTCTGTGGGCAGGCATGAGGCTGTAAGTGACGAGACTGTCTCTGGTTGACGTCGGATAATTGAATTGGATGAATGTGAATGATGGTATTAGTGTTTTTAGGATTTTATTAATTTTGCATCTTTTTTTAAAAGGTAATTACATTTCTCCGCGTATATTGTTTGCATTTATATGCTGTATGCCACTCTGAGTCATTCCGAGAAGGGCAGCATAGAAGTATAAATAAACAAATGAATGAATGAATGAATGAATGATAAACAAACAAACAAACAAACAAACAAACAAACAAACAAACAAACAAATGGAGACATATGAAAGCCAAAGCAGATTCTTGCTAAGTCAGCAAAGGAAATCAGTATTGATTTTCTTTTAGCGAGGTTTGCCTGCCCATTCCTTGTGAAAATGTAATATGCTGACAATCAGAGAGGCAATGCTGAATTTTGCACTGGAAATCTTTGTATAGTATTTGTTTTCAGTAAGAAATTCACCTTGACTCCTAAAGCACATGCACTTGTCTTCTGTATAGAGCCAACCTTGAATTAACCAATAAAAATAATGAGTTATTTCAAGCAGAGAAAGATGGGCATGAGCCCAGGGCCTTTTCTAGTATAGCTCTTTAGCAACAGCTGGATTGCATTCAGCCCGGAAGGTCAGCACTTTAATAGCCTGTGCAGACTCAGATAGTCTCAATGTATTTGAAGTCAAAGAGCAGATGGAGAAAAACAAAAATTTCAATGGGATATTTTATGGCACCCAAGCAACTCCCCTAGTGCAATGGCCTTTTTGGTGGATTTGTTGGAACAAATTAGAATATATCATATGGTGTTTTTAAAAAAATAATAATAATGTGGAATTGAACTCAGAATTTGAATGTTCACCAGTTAAAAAAGAAAGTCACTTCACTGAGTATGATAATCTGTAATCTTTCCCCTGTCTGGATCATTTTTTAAAGGTAGGGCTATCTTTGAAATACTTATTTTCCTGTATATATAAAACTCCCTTTTTAGGACCCTGTAATCCAGTGGTTCTCAACCTGGGGGTCAGGATCCCTTTGGAGGCTGAATGACCATTTCACAGGGGTCACCTAAGACCAAGGGAAAAGACAAATGTCCTTTGGTGTTAGGAACTAAAGCTTCTATTCTGGCGCCTTGAAACATATTTTTACAATCCGACCAATCAGGTGTTTACAGTGGGTGTGTCCCTCTAACCTTTCTGCCAATCAGCTTAAAGCTCTGTTGGGAGAATTGGCACTAGACTTATGGTTGAGGGGTCACCACAACATGAGGCTGTATTAAGGGGTCGCGGCCTTAGAAAGGTTGAGAACCACTGCTGTAATCTTTAATCTGAGGTAGAGCTGGGGAAACTGGATGGAACTGAGCATTTACTGGCCAGATGCCCTTCCTGATGCCACATGGATTTCGCAGCAGATATTTTCTCTTTTTGCCTTGATATAGAAACATCTGCTACTGCTTAGGACAGAACTCTCAACCTTTCAAGTGGGAGGTAAGTGTCTTCACCACTAGGCTACAGCACTGGACAGGCAGGCATATACATATACATATACATATACATATACATATACATATACATATACATATACACATACACATACACATACACATACACATACACATACATACATACATACATACATACATGCATACATACATACTAGGCGTGGGTTCCAGTTTTCTGCACTGCCAGTTTGCTCAGGGATGCAACAAGATATATGGGCACACACACATGCACAGTGCTAAAACAAAGCTCCCATGTATGTGTAGAAGCAAAAAAAAACCAAGATAGGAGCTGTCAAGAGAAACAGGGGCATGACAGGCCTGGGTCATTGCCAGTTCTAGTGGCCCAGGCCACCAAGTTACTACCAGTTCGGTAGAACCAGTCTGAAACAGGAGGAACCCACCTCTGATACATACATACATACAGTACATACATGCATACATACATACATACATACATACATACATACATACATACATACAATACATACGGTAACAGAGAGAGAGTGTGTGTTTAGAGAACACTTTAGAGAAGGTTTTGTTTCTTTAGAAAAGTGATACAGGCATATGCCTCCTGATGAAATAAGTGTATGCAGTCTTCCTTCCTTCCTTCCTTCCTTCCTTCCTTCCTTCTTTCCTTCCTTCCTTCCCTTCCACAGGCATTTCTTGGTCACCTCTTGAAGTCCTACCCCTTCCCCTTCTCCAACAAAACTCTTATTTATTTATTCAACTTCTAGGCTGCCCAATCCCGAAGGACTATTATTCTCACTTAAAATAATGTGCTTATATGATAAATTTCAAATCCCTTCAAAGACAATTTATGTCACCCGTTTTTCTCCATGTGCACCTAACCGTAGCAAAAACATGACCTTGGAACATTGTTTTTCTGCTGTGTTGCTGCCTTCAACTCATCTCCAGCTCATGTATGAGGCGGCCTGAGCCTCAAACTGTCCTTAGTTGCATTGGTGTTTTCTCTCCTCCACTGAATCCTCCAAGGGCAACATCTAAGGATATAAAATCTGTTCGGCTTTCTTGCTTATTATCTTAGATGGGAGTCACAGATGATTGAAGTTGATTTGAAAGACAGGCAAAGGAGCCAGGGAAGATATGGCAATGGGAACAACATGTTTCATGCCAGTATTGTTTTCTGCCAGCCCAAAATAAATAGAGAAATGTGGGATTTGGTGGTGAGGAAAGACCTAGTGATACCTAACTAAACCTGACAGCTGGAATTCAAAAAGAAAGAAGGAAAGAAAGTCAAGCATAATGCCTTTTGGCCATGCATGCAACATCACCATGCACAGCATTTGCAATCAGCTGGCATGAAATCTACTTTTGTCAGATTTCTCCATTTTGTACCTTCCCTGCTAATTCTGACTCCTCTCCCTTCCCATTGTACACTTTTATAGAGTACAATAATATATTGCTTCAATATATACATCAAACTATCATATGGAAACATGCCAAGAAAATGCCAGCAGTTCTTAGGAAGCTCTGGGCTGGGAAAAACGATGTTTCCCTTCATTATAGGTGATTTCTGTGATGAATTTTTCCATCTGGATATACCAACACATATCTTCATTTTTTAGTTAAAAATGATTAGTATAATTGCAATAACAAAATTGAATACATACTGGAAGGAAGAAAAATGTAGAAACAATAAAAAGTGCAAAGGAAAAAATATAAAGAATAGTGCAAGTGCAATAAAGAAAAATATATATTTGTATATATTCTCCAAACTATAGCATAACAAGGATAAACAATTTTTGTTAAGTTTTTACCTGCTCTTGCAACCAATGATCTCTCTATCTCATGCTCCATCTCTTACAGATAAATATATCCACAATCCAATATCATGTCAATTATAGTGTCAGGAAAAGTCCATTTAGGGTTTCCAGAAAAAACAACATATCTATTTGGACCTTGATCAAATAAACTAGCTTTATATTCCTTCCTTTTACTTTTATCAATTTTAATAGTGTATGTAGTGAATGTAGTGACTTTCAGAGCAATAGATGTGACATGAAGGAAAGAATATAACTCACCTATTTGAGAATGACTGAATGGGTTTGATAAGAAGCCAGCACAGAAAGGAAACAATAGTGGAGAAAATAGTAACTAGGAAGAGGAGGTGCCTGAAATTGTGAGACAAATTCACCCTTTCTTCTTTCTTTTCCATAACCTATCATAGTGACTACAAAACAATATTATATGTTGTAAGCCACCCCGAGTCCTCAAAGAGGGGTGGCATATAAATCAAATGAATGAATGAATGAATGAATGAATGAATGAATGAATGAATGAATACATACACACACAGAGAGAGAGAGAGAGAGCTACCTCATGTTTCACTGAAACATTTGCAATGGTTTCCCACTCCTTTTCATTGAACTGACTAAATTTTTTCCAATATTTTTCCCCACAAAAGAAGAAAATTAAATTTAAATTCTCACACGTGAGGTGCAAAGTTCTTCTACTTCCTTTGACCTGAAAGAAATTCAGATGTATAGGAAAACATTCTTTCATTTATGTGGAGCCGTGATGGTGCAATGGTTAGAAGGAAGTATTGCAATCCAACACTGCCCACAGCAGGAGTTTGATTCTGAATGGCTTAAGCTTGATTTAGCCTTCCATCCTTCTGGGGTGAGTAAAATGAAGCCCCAGATTGTTGGGGGCAATATGATGACTCTGTAAACTGCTTAGAGAGAGCTGTAAAGCACAGTGAGTTGGTATGTAAGTCTAAGTGCTGGTTCTTTTGCTATGTTACATAATCACAGCATATATTGATCTTGCTCAACTCTCAGTCACAATGGTCAGTCAGATTTCCCAGAGAGAAACTGGGAGTAATAGTCCTTCCCTGTTGTTATTCTATAACAAATGTTGTATCTCTTCCTGGATGTAAACTACTCTAAACCATAATAAGCCAAAGCAATCAATGAGGATAATAGTAGAGCAACATAACAAATTTATTTATTTGTTTGTTTGTTTGTTTGTTTGTTTGTTTATTTATTATATTTGTATGCCACCCCTCTCGGTAGACTCGGGGTGGCTCACAGCAATAATAAAAACAATGTACAACAAATCTAATATTTAAAATATCTAAAAATCCCTTATTTAAAAAGCAAGACATCCACACAAAAATACCATGCATAAACTATATAGGCCTGGTGGAGATGTCTCAATTCCCCCATGCCTGATGGCAGAGGTGGGTTTTGAGGAGTTTACGAAAGGGGGGAGCTGGTTCCAGAGGGTTGGGGCCACCACAGAGAAGGCTCTTCCCCTGGGTCCCACCAGATGACATTGCTAAGTCGATGGGACCCGGAGAAGGCCAACTCTGTGGGACCTGGTCGCTGAGATTCTTGCGGCAGAAGGCAGTCCCGGAGATATTCTAGTCCGATGCCATGAAGGGCTTTATAGGTCATAACCAACACTTTGAATTGTGACCGGAAACTGATCGGCAACCAATGCAGACTGCGGAGTGTATACTTATACTTATATTAAAGGTCCTCTCCCCACCCCAGTGCTGGACCATGACCCATAAGGGACCAGGCCACAGAAGTGGTGGGATGGTATTCAAAACTATGTTTGTGAAAGTGCCAAGTCTCTGTGTGTGAAACCATGCCTTCTCCTTCCTACTGTTGCTTCTACTGCTGCCACTTCTGACAGTCTGCGGAACTGGAAAGGTTGGAGACTGTTGACTCTTATAACAAGCCCAATAGCTGTGAGCTTAGATCAGCGGTCCCCAAACTACGGCCCAGGGGCCGGATGCGGCCCGCTGAGGCAATTTATCCGGCCCACGGCAGCACACGAGATTTAACATGGAGCCAGGCATTGGAGTTGGGGGCGGGGAGCGACGAAAGTGCAAGGCCGGCTAAAGTTTTTCTTTTTTTGAGTGGCGAAGGTTTTTCTTATTCTGAATGTTGCGCGCGCACTCCCCATCCCCGTGTGGGCTGGCAGGGGGATGGGGGCGGAGAGGCCACAACCGAGAGGCTCGGCACTTGCCCATTCGCGGTGGGTGGGAGCGGCCGCGGCTCCCTTCCCTTCTCCCGCCAGCAGCCATTGCCGCAGGTTCCTTGGGTGGGAGCTGCCACTCCCTCTGAGCAGCCCAGCCAGGCGGCTGTAGAAAGTGCAGAGATTATTGCACTTTCTACAGCCGCCTGGCTGGGCTGCCCGAAGGGAAGTGGCAGATCCCGCTCGAGGAACTCGCAGAGACTGCTGACGGCTTGGCTGGAAGCGACGGCGGTGGGTGAAAGAAAGAGCCGCGCCCAAGCCTGTCTGCCCTGAATGCTGGTGCCGAGCTTCCCGGCTCCACACCAGGCAGGCTGACAGGGGGATGGGGGGCGGAGAGGCCACAACCGAGAGGCTTGGCACTCGCCCTTCCGCAGCGGGGGGGGCGGCGGCCATGGCTCCCTTTCCTTCTCCCACTAGCAGCCATCGCTGCAGGTTCCTCAGGCGGGAACTGCCACTCTCTCTGTGCAGCCCAGCCAGGCTGCTGTAGAAAGTGCAGAGATTATTGCTCTTTCTACGGCTGCCTGGCTGGGCTGCCCGGCTTGGCTGGAGCTGACGGCGGTGGGTGAAAGAAAGAGCCGCACCCGCCCGCCGCAAATGCTGGTCCCAAGATTCCCCGCTCCATGCCAGGCGGGCTGGCTGATGGATGGGGGCGGAGAGGCCACAACCAAGATGCTTGGCACCCGTCCATCCACAGCAAGGGGGGGAGCGGCTGCGGCTATGGCTCCCTTTCTTTCTCTCAAGAGAGAGAAAGAGAGGGACAGAGAGAAAGCAAGAGAGAGAGAGAGAAAGAGGGAAAAATAGAGAGAGAGAGAAAGGAAGAGGGAGAGATAGAAAGAGAAGGAGTGAGAGAGAAAGAGAGAGAGAGAGAAAGAGGGAAAGATAGAGAGAGAGAGAGAAAGGAAGAGGGAGAGATAGAAAGAGAATGAGTGAGAGAGAAAGAAAGAGAGAGAGAGAGAGAAAGAGGGACACAGAGAGAGAGAGAAAGTGGAATAGAGAGGGAGAGAGAAAGGAAGAGGGAGAGATACAAAGAAAGTGAATGAGAGAGAGAGAGAAAGTGAGAGAGTGAGAGAAAGAGAAAGAGAGAGAGAAAAAAAATGGCATTAAGAAAACCGCAGGGTTTTTTTTTTATAGTCCGGCCCTCCAACAATCTGAGGGACAGTGAACTGGCCCTCTGTGTAAAAAGTTTGGGGACCCCTGGCTTAGATCTATACCCAATTGCCATGAATACGTTTTTTAGTTTGCAAAAAGTAAAGACATCATGAGTTGAACTCAACACCTGGTAACTACATGCATCCTTTTTATGAGATCTTGGAAACCCCATGGAAATGATTTTGTTTTAATTGCCAGCTTCGGTGATGTTAGCTTCATGAAGATTCGGTAATGTTAGATAAATGAAGAGGTGAGCCACAGGAACAGTTGAGCACCTTTATTGTCTGTTAGATAGAACTAATACGGATTGCCAGCAGGCTGCAGGGAAGCCACTTTTAAGGGCTTCCCTAAAGCCTGCTAGCCACTGGCAGGACTTTATTTCTCCTGCCACTAGATTAGCCAATCAGCGATGTTTGCCCCTTTGCCCATTTTTCACTGTCCCAGGCGTCAGTGAAGCCTATGTGCATATGTGGAGATGGGGGAGGGGAGATTGTGAACTTGCGCAGGGTACGAGGTGCACATGCATGAGAGGAAGGGAATGGGTGTGAGTGTGTGTGCATGTACACACGAACATATCCTTTTGGCATGCAAACCAAAAAAGATTCACTATCACTATTATAGGGATTTGGAAAGTACATGTAGTCTCCTTGTCTGAACAATCTCAGTGAGGTACTTTCCTTTAGGAAAGTGTATCCTCTCCCCTCCATAAAGAGTCAAGGAAGGCCTGATTTGCCTTAAGCAACACGGCTGTTTTGTTTCTGAAGCACGTCTTCAGAAGTTGCTGCCATCTAAGGACGGGGAGCCATGAAGAAAAGAGGCTCTTCTTCACTTGATAGCCTCACTTCAAAGGGTACTTTGACCAAAACTGGTGCAAATCAACCTTGGCACTATGGAAACTTGAGTTTCTAGATTATGAGAGAGTGTGCTGTCATTCCAATTTGCAATTTTAGATTTGAGGGCAAGTCAATTTGATTTAAGCACTCCACGATTTGATTTGACACAAGATTTGTTCACGGGCTGTAATAAAACATGCAGCTTCTTTATATTTTGACAGAATGGAGCAAAAGTAAAAAGAAGACTAGACTTATTGGAGGACATTTATTCCTACCTCTCCCAACCCCATCTTCAGGTGTCCTTCAATCAAGGATTTCACTTCAATTTTTTTTAAAAAAAAACCCGTGCCATCTTTTGAAAGAAAGTGTAGGTGAGCAAAGGCCAATTCAAATGGCCTTCAAATTTTCCAACAAAGAATCTAGTGTTTTGCTGAAGAACAATGTAGCAAGTATCTAACCTTAACATAAAAGTAAAAATGCTACAAATGATTTAAAACATAAGCCCTTTCAATTCCACTCACTTATCTGGGGTGGTCATTTGGCAGAAGACTTCAAATTTGTTAAAAGATCTTGACAGACTTGAACACTGGGCCCTATCTAACAAAATGAAATTCAATGTAAATAAAAATAAGGTTTTACACTTAGGCAAGAAAAAACAACTGAAAGGGTATAGACTAGGTAAAACATTTTTTTTATTTTTTTTCATCAAGAACGTATTGGTAATATACACAGATATAACTTTGTTTATATACACGAGATGGGTACAGATAAGAGGGAGCATTTGGACAGGGATGGTAGGCATGCTGGTGCACTTATGCACTTACTGACCTCTTAGAAATTGGGTGATGTCAACAATGGATAGTCTTAACAGTGGATAGTTACTGGCTTAATGCCAGTAACTGTGAGAAGCATCTTGGAGTCCTGGGTGGACAATCATTTAAATATAAGCCAACAGTTTGGCAGCAGCCAAAGAAAGCCAATGCAATTCTAGACTGAATTAACCGAGGTATAGAATCAAGATCACATGAAGATCTAATACCACTTTACAAAGTTTTAATAAGATCACACTTGGAATACTGCAGTTCTGTTCACCACAATACAAAAGAGTGCAGAGAAGAGCAATAAAAATGATTAGGGGGCTGGAGGCTAAAACATACAAAGAATGGTTATAGGAATTGGGTATATCTAGTTAATAAAAAGAAGGACTGGGGCAACAGGATAGCACTGTTCCAATATTAGAGGGGGTCCTACCTGGATGAGAGGATCAAACCACCAAAAGCCAAGAGAAGAAACAATGATTGGAAACTAACTAAGGAGAGAAGCAACCTAGAACTAAGGGGAAATTTCCTTTAGGTGAAAGCAATCAATAGTCGAGAAGCGTGCCTTCAGAAGTTGTGGGTGCTTCACCACTGGAGGCTTTCAGAAAGAAACTTGACAATCTTTTGTCTGAAATGGTATAGAGTCACCTGCTTGAGCAGGGAATTGGACTAGCAGATCTCTGATATTCTTCCAATTATTCTATGTCCTGTGTTCTAGCTTGACCATATAAGGTGTCAGTCCAACAACATAGACAAGACCAAGAAACAGATACCAGGTGTGCCAGGTAAGCATAAAATTATTATTGGAACCATTTTAACCCCAGGGGAACCCAACCACCACTACCATGGCATTAATGTGTTAAATGCATAGACTTCATAATACCAACACCAGTGACCACTGAAAGTCGTGTGAAGCAGATTTTCTAGAATCTTGAAAATCTAGATTCGGTCACAATTTTGTTGCATATAACATCAATCTTGTGAACTCTCAAGTTGAAGTACATATACACTTTCTCTTGAGAGCAGGTAACAGAATTTCACAGGGAAAAGAATGACAATAAAGTTATCTTATCTTATTAATGACATAAGCTTAGACACCAAAGATCTGATCGGAATAAAAGTCTGTGTATAATTACCTGTTTCTGGGGACTGCAGCCAAGAAATTAAAGGATGCTTGCTCCTGGGAAGGAAAGCTATGACAAATCTAAACAGCATGCAATATTAAAAAGTAAAGACATCACCCTGCCAACAAAAATGTGTATAGTCAAGGCTATGGTTTTCACAGTTGCAATGTATGGCCATGAAAGCTGGACCATAAGAAAGACTGAGCACCAAATTGAGGCTGTTGAACTACGGAGCTGGAGAAAACTCCTGCAAGTCTTTTGGACTGCAAAGTGAGCAAACCAGTTATTCCTAGAGGAGATCAATCCTGACTGCTCTTTAGAAGGCCAGATCCTGAAGATGAAACTCACTTTGGCCACCTAATCAGAAGGAAGGACTCACTGGAGAAGAGCCTAATGCTGGGAAAGATTGATGGCAAAAGAAGAAGGGAGGGGGGGGCAAAGAATGAGGTGGCTGGATGCATGGACTCATTGGCTCTTTTAAATAATGGAAAAAGTAACAAGTGAAGCCTGATCAAAGTAATAATAACAAATAAGATCAATCTAATGAGTTCACTAGGACATATTTGCAGGCTGCTTTTTCTTTTTATTGCAAAAGTTTTTTAAAAAAAATTGGGGAAAAGAGTTGCAAAGATGCTTTGCAACTCCTTTCAAAAATATCAGCAGGCAGGAATAGAGCTTTGCAATGAGAGTGAAATCATTATTAAGGGCTTCTAATTCTTGTTACAGGCATAAATATTTTAAGATCCCTTTTTCCAAATACAAACATTATAATTCTTAGTAATTAATACATTAATTGAAGGTAATAAAATTATAGAATGTATGCAAGTCTTATTTTCATCTTACCACGAAGGAACATTCAAATAAGCTGATGTTTAGAGTCTGGCTAGATTCAATAACATGCTAGGCCATGGTCTATATATACTACTCAAAAAAATAAAGGGAACACTCAACACATCCTAGATCTGAATGAATGAAATATTCTCATTGAATACTTTGTTCTGTACAAAGTTGAATGTGTACAACAGCATGTGAAATTGATTGCCAATCAGTGTTGCTTCCCACGTGGACAGTTTGATTTCACAGAAGTTTGATTTACTTGGAGTTATATTGTGTTGTTTAAATGTTCCCTTTAATTTTTTTGAGCACTATAGAATCAGGCTGCTTAAATAAATCCCAATTAATCAGTGGAAGGGACCTTAAGATGTGTGGGCTTCAGCACCCAGAGTTTCTCAGCCAGTTTGGTCAAGACCAATGAGCTATATTCTATCGCTATATATTTATATTTGGGGGGTGGGGAAAATAATAGCATTAACATTTCTCTAACTTGGCAACTTTAAGATGGTGGATTCACCAGCCAGCTTAAAGTAGCCAGGTTTGAGAAATGCTGATCTAGATATAGAACACAGAATTACAATTGAAATTGCTACTATATTTGTATTTCAATTATTAGGTCAGACTCTTATTGCAACTTTATTACTTTATAAGTGACTCTACAACTCCCTCCTCTTATTTTCCTCATAATAACAGTCCTGTGAGTTGGGTTAGGCTGAGAGAAAGTGGCTTTCTTGGCTAAGGTAAGGCAACCTCAAGGTTGCTCCCTTGTGGGGTGCCTCAGGGGTCAGTCCTCTCCCTCCTGCTATTTAATATCTACATGAAATCACTGGGTGAGATCATCCAAGAGCATGGGGTGAGGTATCATCAGTATGCTGATGATACCCAGCTTTACATCCCCACGCCATGTCCAGTCAGTGAAGCAGTGGGAGTGATGTGCTGGTGCCTGGAGACTGTTAGGGTCTGGATGGGTGTCAACAGACTCAAACTCATTCCTGATAAGACGGAGTGGCTGTGGGTTTTGCCTCCCAAGGACATTTCCATCTGTCCATCCATTACCCTGGGGGGGGGGAATCACTGAATCTGCAACTTGGGCATTCTCCTCGACCCACAGCTCACATTAGAGAAACATCTTTCAGCTGTGGCGAGTGGGGCGTTTGCCTAGGTTCACCTGGTGCACCAGTTTCAGCCCTATTTGGACCGGGAGTCACTGCTCACAGTCACTCATGCCCTCATCACCTCGAGGCTTGACTACTGCAATGCTCTCTACATGGGGCTACCTCTGAAAAGTGTTTGGAAACTTCAGATCGTGCAGAATGCAGCTGCGAGAGCAATCATGGGCTTCCCTAAGTATGCCCATGTTACACCAACACTCTGCAGTCTGCATTGGTTGCTGATCAGTTTCCGGTCACAATTCAAAGTGTTGGTTATGACCTATAAAGCCCTTCATGGCATCAGACCAGAATATCTCCGGGACCACCTTCTGCCGCACAAATCCCAGCAACCAGTTAGGTCCCACAGAGTTGGCCTTCTCCGGGTCCCGTCGACTAAAAAATGTCATTTGGCGGGACCCAGGGGAAGAGCCTTCTCTGTGGCAGCCGCGACTATCGGGAACCAACTCCCCCCAGAGATCAGAATTGCCCCCACCCTCCTAGCCTTTCGTAAACTCCTTAAAACCCACCTCTGTTGTCAGGCATGGGGGAACTGAGATAACTTCCCCAGGCCTATATTGTTTATGTATGGTATGTTGTGTGCATGTTTTTTAAATTATGGGTTTTTAGTTTTAATTATTAGATTTGTATTGTATATTGTTTTTCTATTACTGCTGTGAGCCGCCCCAAGTCTACGGAGAGGGGCGGCATACAAATTAAATAAATAAATGAATGAATGAACAAACAAACAAACAAACAAACAAATAAGATTTGAACTCACAGTCTGCTAGTTTATAGGCCAGCATCATAACCACTACATTAAACTGGCAATAAGCAGTAAGGATACCTGTAGCTATTTCAAACAAAAACATGCACAGAAAAGAAATGATTTCCCAGCTTTGTTCCCAAGCAAGAAATGTATCTTGTTTCATTTATCAGCTGGCATGACAAAAGTCTTTGAGGTTTGCTCCACAGAACTGCAATTGGGAAGTACGAAAGATAATATCTTCATCATTATTGATTCTATTGTCCATTATATTGGGGAAAGTATATCTTTTATTGGCAAAGTGAGAGCATACGTGAGATGAACAGAATTGCTATCATAAATGCACTCTTTGCAAAAGTGTATTATAAGCAGAATTGAATAGCAGCGGACAACTTTTTTTTTACAAAAAATGGTCACACTATTTTTTAGAACAATTATTGATTCTTTTATTTTATTTTATGGAACTACCTTCTGCATTAAAAAAAAAAATGCGCCAGAGCCTTCCAGAAAAACCATAAACCACTAGAATCCAGACAATAAATATCAGCTCCGTGAAAAGCTTGAAAAACCTGTCTTCACAATATTTTGGTGATTGTATTCCCTGTCTGGGGCACCAGCACATATTGACCCCAATTCCAACACACCATGGAAGGTGAGGTAAGGATCTAAACAGAACATTTCAAGTTGATCTCAAGTTGTGGATGCTTTAAGTATTGGGACTGAACTGTGACTGAACTTTCCTATGGAATTTTGTTTTCATTTACACTTTAAGATTAATTTTTAGTTCTACTGATATTTTGTTTGTTTGTCAAACATGTATAGGATAGTAGCAGTTTGTATAAATATAACATAAGTAAAAAGTAATGATAAAAGAGGACCATAGGACAGTAGGACAGGGACGGTAGACACAGTGGTGCACTTATGCATACTCCTTACAGACCTCTTAGAAATTGGGAGATATCAACTATAGACAGTCTAAGATTAAAGTTTTTGGGATTTGGGGAAGAAACCACAGAGTCAGGTAGTGCATTCCAGGCACTGATCACTCTATTGCTGAAATCATATTTTCTGCAGTAGAGTTTGGAGCGGTTTACATTTAGTTTGATTCTATTACATGCTCGTGTATTGCTGCAGATGAAGGTGAAGTAGTCATTAACAGGAAGGACATTTTGTTATATGATTTTATGAATTACATTTAGAGCAGATCGGAGGTGACATAATTGTAAATTGTCTAGTCCCAGTATTTCACCTCTGGTGGAATAAAGTATTTTGTTGTGAATGGAGGAGTGAAGGACTCTTCTTGCGAAATATTTCTGGACTCTCTCGATTGCCTTAATGTCTGATATGCAATGAGGGATTCCAGACAGGTGAACTGTATTCAAGAATTGGTCTAAAAAAGTTTTGTAAGCTCTGATTAGCAGTGTAATATTGCTATAGAAGAAGCTACATAAGATTAGATTAACAACTCTTAGTGCCTTTTTGGCAATGTCGTTACAGTGGGCTCTAGCACTTAGGTCATTGGGTATGAGTACTCCAAGGTCTTTGATAGAGTGAGAGTCATCTACAAGTTCGTTTCCTACAAGTTTATATTTTGTATTCTGATTCTTTTTGCCAATGTATAAGACAGAGCATTTGTTGGTTGAGATTTGCAGTTGCCAGTTGATTGACCATTCTGCTACATGATAACAGTCTTTTAGAAGGGTAGCAGCATTCTTGGTGGTGTTAAATAGTTTAACATCATCAGCAAAGAAAACACAGTTGCTTATAATATGATCACAAAGACCATTTATGTAGAGTATGAAGAGTGTTGGTCCTAAAACACTTCCTTGAGGAACATCATGATTGACAGGAGCAAGATTTGATATGGCGCTTCCTATTTTGGCCACTTGTTGTCTGTTAGACAGGAATGTGGTTATCCAATCATATAGGGGTCCAGAAATGCCATAGGATTTTAGTTTCAGAAGTAGTTTGTCGTGTACTACTGAATCAAAGGCTTAACAAAAGTAAATTGTGTCTATTGTTTTACCCGGATCAATCTGAGTGGTCCATATGTTTTTGTAGTGTAAGAGTTGCAGATTACAGGATAATTTTTTCCTGAAACCAAGTTGTTTGTTGGAGAGTATGTTATTAGTTTCTAAGTAAAGTGTAATGGATTGGTTTATGATTGATTCCATGACTTTGCAGTTAACACAACCCAAAGAGATTGCTCTGTGATTTTCAACGTTACTTGGATCTCCTTTTTTGAAGATAGGGATTACTGTAGCTAGTGACCATGGGTTGGATAAGGACCTATTCCTGAAGGATTTTTTTAAAAAAATCATGCTTAGAGGTTCAGCCAAGATTATGGAGAGCTTTTTGAAGAGGTATGCATATAGTCCATCAGGTCCAATAGATAGAGATGGTTTTAGATTGCATAATGCCTTTCTAATGTTATCTTCTGTAAAATCAATTTGTGTTAGATCGTTGAAGTTGATTTTGGTATGACTAAGAAATATTGGGCATGTGACATTGCTGTTTACAAATACTGAGCCGAAGAATGTGTTAAAGAGTTTGGCTTTAACTGTTTCATCATTATAGTCTTTACCATTCAGTTTTTTGGGTTAGTTGATCCTGGTAAATGCATAAACATGCTTTCATGTGCCATGTCCCTCATTCTCAAGACTAAAGGCCGAATGGGATGAAGGGAATGAAAGTAAAATGATGGTGAATAGATGGCATCACTTCTTGGAACTCATGTTTTTCCAATTTACCCTTTGCCGCCGCCCCCTTTAAAAAGCAGCCAGATTGCTATAAATAATAGAGTGGGAGCAAGCTACTATATCTTTGAAGTGTCATAGATGATTCTGAGGGATGTTATGCTTCATGTCACATAGGTATTTGAGTCTCAGCCTTCCATCATGGTAGGCATGTGAGTTATTTATTTATTTATTTATTTTGTCTTCATTCCATTTGCAATTTTTCATATTTGTTTCTTTAGAAGAAATTAGATTCACATTCCTGTTGTATATTACTTTCAATGTGCACCTTTCTCTCTGTATTTCTCAGAATGGACATGCTTTCCCTGTTATATGTGCATTCTGGAGTGCTGTTTTCCCAGATAGAAGCATTGTTATATGTACTCTGTCTCTGGTAATAATAGCATTTTGGTACTTTTGCTCCATTGCAAAAATCTCAGAAATGTGGAACAGCGAAAGGGCAACGCTTCCTAGATTGTACACCAATCTGACAGATATGCATTTGATGTGTTCTTATGAAAAATTGAACCAAAAGATATTTCCTCTCCTTTTTACACTGTACTGTATCAGTTACCTTCTTTTTTAAAACCCAATAGTAAGTTAGGGTAGTTTCTGTTATGCAGCCAGAAGAAAAATGCTCATTAAACACCACAGCTCAGCGTAGCAATTTTCACACACATTGTAATTCTGTGCAAACTTATTCAAGAGGAAGAAATGTTGAACATAATGATGACATGCCTAGGCAAATATCCACATGCAATACCCTTATTATTAGTTAATAATAATAATAATAATAATAAGGGCAATTAGGGTAATAATAAGGGTAATAATAAGGGTAATTAGATGATGATGATGATGATGATGATAATAATAATAATAATAATAATTTACTTTATTCCCTTCTTTCTCCCTTAAATATTGTACATTTTAATCATGCCAATGTATGTAGTTTTTATTGTTGTTTCCACTACTACTGCTACTACTACTAATTATTATTATTATTAGTAGTAGTAGTAATAGTAGTAGTAGCAGTAGTAGTAGCAGCAGCAGTAGTGGAAGCAACAATAAAAACTACACACATTGGCGTGGTTAAAATATACAATATTTAAGGGAGAAAGAAGGGACTATAGTAAAAAGAGAACAACCAAGATTATTACTGTCTTGGCTGATAATACAGAAATATAAAAAATTTAAAGCTTAGTATTTCCGCTTCCATTTACTTCCATCAGCTATTGTGATATGATTAAAAGTCTCTCTTCAAATGCTACAGATTGCCCAGAGAGCTTGCTCTTAATGGCTGATACAATCCAGCTATAAATAAATAAGCAAACAAGACATCCTTGCTAGAAGGGCTGACAACATAAAATGGGCTGGAACAGATTTAAATTCAGCATCAATGTGCCCTTGAAGACATCGCTTTCATATTGCAGGGGAAGCTTTACAAAGAGGGATGCGAGCAACCTTCTCAGGGCAATTGGTCTCTCTGGCTTCCAACAGCCTTATCTCTTTCCCAGAAGCCAGTGTGGTCTGTAATTAGTCAAATACAATGCACGTAGGACCCTTGTTGAGCAAGCCTGTCCTGTTTGCCTATGCATTTTATTATCAGTTGGGCAGGTTAAAATTAAATGAGCTGGACTATTTTTGTGCGGGTGCTTTCACTTTTTTTAAAAAAAGAAAGTTTCTTCTGTTAAGTTAATAGGCTGCCTGTATTAGATTAGACAGCTACTGTACCCTTAAAGAAAAGAGAAAGCAGCTAGTGATATTAAAGACCATGACCTTAATTCTGGTAGTGTTTCTTCCTGGCGAATGAAGGTTTCTTTCTCATTGAGATTCAGATGGTCATTGTTCTTTTAATTCAGATTTCATTTTGGTTTTTTTCTATTTCTTTGCTCTCTTAATTGTTAATAACATGGGCAGTTTTTAAAATGTATGGCATATTTCTATCTAGTTATCTGTTTATCTTTTTATCTCTTTACCTGTTTATCTATCTATCTACCTACCTACCTACCAGTGATGGGCTCCTACGGGAACGGTCAAGAACACAATTCCGGTAGCAAAATTTGGAGCTCCAACCGAAAGCATCCAATTTGCACTGAAAGAAGTTGAAACAAAATGCACAAGCCACACCCATGGTGTGGTAGTAAAAATTTTGGTAGCCCATCACTGCTACCTACCTACCTACCTAACATCTATATGAAATAATATAGGGCTGTGATGGTAAACCTATGGCAGATGTTGCCCTAGCTCAGCTCCAGCTGATTTTTGGCTCTGGGAGGGTATATTTGGCCTCAGTAGGTTTTTGGAGCCTGGGGAGGGTGAAAAACAGGCCTGCCAGAAATGGGGGAGTGTGGGAGGAGGGTTTTACACATATAGGCAGAGGAGTGGGCCACATGGGGAGCATTGAATTATGGATGTGGGCACATGAGTGTGTACAATAGCATGCACATATGTGAGCTTTCAGCACCAGAGCAAAAAATGGGTCATCAACACTGGTATATGGATTCTTAGTTGAACAGGGGGTTGGACTAGAAGTCCTCTGAGGTCCCTTTCTACTTTGTCATTCTGTTATTCTGTCTGTCTATCTGCATGTAGTCCTCAACTTACAACAATTCATTTTAGTGACCGTTCAAAATTACAATGGCACCTGAAAACGTGACTTGTGATCATTTTTCACACTTACAGCCTTTGTAGCATCCCCACGATCATGAGATCCAAAAAACAGAATTTGGCAACTGATTCATACTTATGTCCATTGCTGTGTCCCAAGGTCATGCGATCATCTTTTTTTATTTTCTGACAAGCAAAGTCAATGGGGAAGCCAGATTCGCTTCATATCTGGATTAATAACTTATCAACTGCAGTGATTCACTTAACAACTGTGGCAAGAAAGCTCATCAAATGGGCCAAAATTCGCTTAACAATTTTCTCACTTAACAACAGAAATGTTGGTTTCAATTATGGTCATAAGTTGAGGACTATATTCTATCTATCTATCTTTCTGTCTTTCTGTCTTTCTGTCTTTCTGTCTTTCTGTCTTTCTGTCTTTCTGTCTTTCTGTCTTTCTGTCTTTCTGTCTTTCTGTCTTTCTGTCTTTCTGTCTTTCTGTCTTTCTGTCTTTCTGTCTTTCTGTCTTTCTGTCTTTCTATCTATTATTTATTTTTTTCTGCATGTTTTCACAAGGCAGATGAGATAAGGCTAAAATAATGCTTTCATACATCTTTCCTCCCCCATCTCCCTCCCCACTGCCCAAATTCAGATTTGAAATGAGAAGTTCAAAGAAGCACAATTCAATTTGAGTTTGTCGGTTACCATTCCAGGTCAGTTCTATCTGAGAACTTTCAAGTTTAGAAATTGTTTTGGAAAAAAGTTAAATCCAAAATCTTTTTTTCAGTGCTTCTTTTGGGAGACAGAATGGAAAGGGGAAAAAAGAATTAGGAGCCCTTTAAAAGGCATGAACCCTGCTGGGTTTCAATTAGATATCTTCAACAGTTCAACAAAACTATCCTGAAATGGTTTAAAACTCAACAATTGCTTTTTTATGGAGTGTGGACTTTGACATGACAGTGAAAGATGACTATTGACATGTCATCCTTGGGTGGTAGTTTTGCTGTCTTTTTAATTTTCAGTTATATAAATAAGTGGCTGCTCTGTGCTCTGTTGGGAATAAAATCTCCCAATAATAAGTGTTACCTGTAACAGATTTCCCTTCATTGATAAAGGAAATAGATATGTTCCAGTGGTGAGCTCTAAATAATTTTGGTGCCGGTTCACGCATGCACTGCGCATATGTAGAAGGTCCGAACCAGGAGCAACCCGTTACTGTTATCTTCCCTTCATAAACCACTATCTTATTATAATGCCACCCTGTTTGCATCCGCTAGATGTAGAAGTATATGTGAGTTAACAATATGGAAATGGAAGGCAATGAAAAAAGAAGGCAATCAAAATATAATCAATCTCAGCTGAATTCTCCCGTGCAATGTAAGGCCATTGTAATGAATTAAAGGTTTCTTTATTAAACAGTTGGTTGATTAGGTTTTGTACAACATTACAGTTTTGGTTTCAGGTTATTAAAGGAAGGTTAAAGTTGACTTCCTTTCAAATGCTACGAAACGGAGCATAATGGATTAGTCTATACTGCTTTGATTATTCCAGTGATCTGAATTAATGATGGTTGTCTAGGATTAGACTTAATTCACACAGCTATTGAGTTCTTGTGATAGCAATTTACATTTGTTTACTTCCATTCTTAAAGATAGCATTGTTGTTGTATATTTAAAATAAGATTAACGCCCAACAAGATAATATTTGATTCCCTGGGTTTCAAATGTACCTTCGACCTAATAGAACAAAGGCAAAACTATACAATAGAACTGGGGACAGACTTGTTAAAAATGGGAAGCTAGTGACTTTGGGAATGTTGCTGAACTTTCATCAACACTTACTGTTAGCTTAGCCAGGAAAAATCAAAGGTACAAATACAAATTAGGTAAAACCTGACTCAAGAATCTTGGAGTCCTAGTTGATGATTATTTAAACATGAATAGCAATGTGCAACAGCTAATACAAACTTTGGTTGTATAAACAGAGGCATAGAATCAAAATCACATGAAGTATCACTACTGCTTTATAAAGCCTTAGTAAGACCACACTTGGAATACTGAAACCAGTTTTGGCCACCACATTATAAAAAAAAATGTTGAGACTTTGGAAAAAGTGCAAAGAACAGCAATTAAAATGATTAAAGGCCTGGAGACTAAAACATGTGAAGACTGGTTGCAGGAACTAGGTATGGTCAGTCTAGAGAAAAAAATGCTGCTGATAGCAGCATTCCAGTATTTGAGGGGCTGCCACAAAGAAGAGTTTTTATTACATGAATTAATAAATCATACAAGGGCGATGAGAAATGGGGCAGACCATTCTTTTTAATGGCAAAAAGTGGATTTTAGGAAGAAATGGACATCAAAGAAAAGAAGTGAAACTGGAATGAAAATAGAATGATTGGAGAAAGATAAAGTCTGAGTTCTTTATGAAATAGTATTATAAGGTACTGAACAGTATGAATAGAAAATGGATATATGGAACACAATAAAAAGAATTGCCAGTACCTACAGATAAAACATAATATCACAGATGTGTGTATACTTAAAGAATTGGGAAGTTTAAAAAAAGGCTCATTGGAATGACAAAATGAAAGGAGCTACAAAAGACAAGAAAAAGCATATAAGAGAATGATTGCTGGAGGGGAAAAGAACCCCAGAATGAGAGAAAGTTATTTAATAATGTGTACTGAAGGAAAAAAAGAATAATTGCAAAGAATTTGGTCCAAGAGAAACTGTAATGATTAAGATTCAAATAACCAGTGAAAATATAGAGCAATTTGATGGATTTTTTTTAAAATGAAACTAGTGAGGAGAATTAAGTAAGGAGATTCCAGCAGAATGAATGGAATTAAAAATAAATGTGATGAAATTATTTGAGATGAAACTAAGCAATGAAATACTGGAAGAAGTATTACAAAAACTTATAAAAGAACGACCATATTATGCTCAAGAATTGAATTGAAACTAACAAGTTAGCATCCATGAAAATAAAAGATGTACCGGAATTAATAAACAATGTGAGCAAACTATGGATGGTATAACTGGAGAAATGTTAAAATACAGATGTTCTTTGCTTATGCAATGATTACATGACTTGTTTATTATGTGTATGAAGGTTCCACGTTGTGGCTGGGGGAAAAAGTGATTATTGTTGTCCTAGATAGCAAGAGTGGAAACCCAAACTTCACAGAAATGAGTTTGTTCCATGTTCCTGAGTAGTTTGATAGAGTTCAGATTGGAAGGGTCAAAAAGGTGACAAAGAGCAAGAATTGGGAAGTGACAGGGAGCTTTTTGCCAGGCAGAAGATATATAGACAAGATATTTCATCTTTATCAAATTGATTTAGCAAAAAATGCACAATAAAGTTTGAATTATGGAATGTTTTGTTGGGTGATAAGAGTAATATCAATTAAAGTAAAGCACTAAGGAATGGAATAATTAATAAATGATTCAACAGTGTGCAGAGGGTAAGACAAGCAGACTCACAAGTATTTATTGCCAAACATATAAAAGTTGTTTCAGTGATGTTAGAGTCAGTTAGCTGGGACATAAACATGCCTCTATTTTGTAGGCAGACAGTGCAATATTTGTGATTTAGACCCTGAATATTTGCAATGGAGGTAAGATAACATGATGCAGCTAGAAGCTTCTGAAAATCCTTCAAAAGTGGGTTCCTCCCGGTTCAGACCAGATCGCCCAAACTGTTAGCAACCCACTGATGACATAACTTTGGTGTCATGGATCTGGTGCTGAAGGTTGCAGTCCGTGCACACCGCCATCTTTTGGGGGGGATTTTCGGTGAATTTTTTTTGTGTTTTGCTGGTTTCTTCTCATCCTCTGCTTTGAAAAAAGCCTCCCACCTGCCCCTGAGTTAAAACCAACCTTTATTTCTTCACCTGCAGCACAGGTGATCAGCTCCTCAGCTGTGTTTCAGGCTGAATCTACCTTCTGAGCATGCACATAAGTGAAATTGCATGAGTGGAGCATGTCCATGCAATGTTGCAATATGAACTGGTAGTGAGGTAAGTGGAACCCTCTCCTGAAATCCTTATATCGAAGTCAAAGATAGATACACATACAACCCCTATGGAGAGTATGTGTATTCCTCAGTCTTTGAGGTCCTCTGACAATCTGTACCTTGATCCTGTCTTGTTTGCTAGATACTTGCTTCAATGGATCTGATGTCCAGGGCTCCAGTTTTCAACAAAATTATATATTAAATATTTTGATCAGTCTATATACACATTGGATTGATTTAAATATTTTTTTAAAAAATACAAAAAGATCAGGACAACTTATCATTACAGGATAAAACATGTTACATCTTGTTTATATTTTGAGTGGTTTCCATAAAATTCACGTTTGTTTAATCAATATATTCAGAACAAAGTCCACATATCTTTGTTTCTCAGCCAGAGTCACACAATAGCTTCAGAACCAAAGTTTCCTCTGCTTCTAATCTCCTATGATTAACATTGGACTCCATAAGGACTTGCTGCCGAAGAAGATTTTACCAAGAGAAGTACCTTCGTTATACTTTTTCTAGCTGCCCACCTTCATGAGTCAAGTCCAAACCATTTGCTAAGGACTTTGTAAGCACTAGTTCTTTTCTTAGTGCAAAATCCCAGTACCTCCATATTCCTGACACTAGCATTTATTTTCATTGCAAATTTTTGTCTTGCCATTATGGAGCCTAAAAATAACCTCAACATCCAGTTTTTAAAAGAAGATATTTCAAAAGATCCTGCCTTGATTTCTCTGCTATTTGGCATACATCCTCAACTTAAATATTTCTTGGAAATTTCACACTACTGTGATAAAAAGCACCAAACATAGTGGTAGTTATTTATTTGCCTTTTTTTCTATTCCATTCCCATTATGAGATTAGTTCTAAAGTTAAGTCTGCTTGAAATGAATCTCAACTGCTGGTGCCTCCATGGAGAAAACCCCTGTAGTTTTATTGGCAGCAGCTTGGAAATCATTTATCATTTCCTTCTTCTTAAATGATTCCCCAGTCTAACCTAGTATTTTCTGGATAGCTCCCATCAAAGTCCTGACCAAGCTCAATACTGCTTAGATTCTGAGCTCAAGAAGGTCAACCAAAGACACATTGGCTCTAATCAACTATATGTTTGCCTTACATTTCAAGTCAAGTCAATAGAGAATTTACAGCAATTCCAATTACAAAGGCTTCTCCTTTTGCATTCAATAATAATTGAAATAATAATTAGATGCTTTTTCATAGCAACTAACCCTGTAGCAGATTTGCTCATGACTTCAATTTTAAGAAAACTGGTTGGCTGCAATTGCAGATATTGTGTTGTATCTGATTTTATTGTGATTGTCTGATTTTAGATCCTGAAAACAGAGATTTTTCTGGAGACGAGCCTAATCTGAGCTAAACTTAGTCAGCAATTCCCTCCCTCCCCCCAAAAAACTCTTTTCAGCACCTTTTTTTATTTCAGAGAAAGCGGGCGCGCATTTGAAAGATTAATAGGCTTTGTGTGATGGTGTGAAAGAAAGTGACAGATGGAAATGAGGAAAAAATAATAATAAAGGGATTAGTTTTCTTTTTTTTCCCCTGCCTGTGATGACCTCCAGAACAGCATATTAACAGTATCCATTTTAAAACAACACATTCCTTTTGATACTATTGTAGTTTCCTTCCTATTTTCAGAGTCTTATTGCCTATTTTAAGAGTCATGCTTCGCCTAGTAACTGTTCTCTTCTTTGCCTCCCTTTGAAAGCAATTTGTGTTAGAATGAGCTCTTTGCCATAGCCATAATTTCTCTTTGTGGTTATAATTTCTCTTACGTGCTCTTACTTCTTTTCCCCCTTTCTTTCTGTTTGTTCCTTCCTCACAAGTTTGTAAGTGCCTCTTGTTCTAATCCTGGGTTTAGGTGTGTCAAAAGGATTGGTTGAAGAAACATTTTGAACACTTTCACTCCAGTGGGAGATCATAAGCTCCCTTGAAAAAAACAACAGATACTAAAGATTTAAATCATGGTTTAATTGGAATTTAATTGGGATAAACCCAGGAAAAGTGTTCCTGATAAACCATTTTTCCACAGTCTACTTGATTACATTGGGTTGTTGTGCTTTCATTATCTGACAAGATTCTAATGAGAAAGCACAACTTGGTTTAATTTTTAAAAACCATCCTTAAAAAACTGTACTAATCTCATAATGACTAATGCATCTTTAGTCATTCAGTGCCAAAAGGCAATTGACTGAATGAACCGGTGAATGAAGGGGTGTATGTATGTATGTATGTATGTATGTATGTATGTATGTATGGATGGATGGATGGATGGATGGATGGATGGACAAACAAATAAACATACAAAATGGGGGTGCCATTTGTTCTGCATTTAAAATAAATACATACATCTAAACAAAATTCATGTATGGCCACTTTGTTTCCTCAGTTTTCCCTAGCATTACATACAAGACCTGAAAAAAGATTTAGCTCATACATATTATGCCAATGTTAGGTGTAGGTTGTGGTTGATTCAACACAAGTGAATGGAGTAATGTGTACCATGTGGAGATTGTGTTCTGGCTGTATGGAACTATGTATTTTAAATCCGTCCCTCCTCCTCAGTGTTTTCATCTTTCCAACGGTTCATTAATAATCTGGGGTGACTTAATGTGATCTGTCTTCATTAGACCCTCATTAGGGTTTTCTCATTTAAACTCCTGAAGAAAAACTGTATTTCTGGGAATACTGGAATTTCTCTGAGTACTTCATACTCATGACGCCCATGGTGCTATTTTCCCTACACAATGATCCAGCTTTAGATTGAGAATGATACATTATCATATAGCTTCAATTATGATAGTTGACACAGAGTAGTGTGAACTTGGATTCCTATGATAACTACAACCCATTTGCTTGTTTAATGCCCAATGTTCCCTGGATAAGTACATTTTCCAATGTTAAAGAGGTTGTACTTAATATGTCATGTGAATGGGCCCACCATGTTTCTATGTCATTGTGCTCAGATATATCTTTGATACTACTCAAAATTAAGATGCATTTCCCCATAACTCTCATTAAATCTAGTAATCTCCTAAAATTGTTTGTGTCTATTGCAGCAAAAGAGAATGAGTACTCAAACTCATGATGAGAATTTCCATTTCCCATTCTTTTCCCTTAAACTGGGAAAAGCCAAAGAAATCCATTATATTCATATTTGGTTTATACCCAGAAATATCTACCTTGATACATTCAAGAGCCAAATGCCAAACTGGATGTGTCTTAGACTGATCCAGCCAACAATTCTTAAACTGTGTTGCCTTTTCCTTCTGTTGAATTCCAGGCATTTTCTTCTATCATCTTAAACAGATGGTTAATGATTAAACACATTATGGTTATGTCTCTACACTTCAGTAATGAAGTGCCCACAAAACAATTTATCAGTAATACAGTAAAGCACTTGAAGGACTACTTTGGGGATATACAAGGGAGGCATTTATCTCAGGCTCTTTCTTTTTTTTTACTCAAAAAGATCAGATTAAGGAAATCCAACACCTACAAAAAGATATTGACAAAATTGAACAGGTCCAAAGATGGGCTACAAGAATGGTGGAAGGTCTTAAGCATAAAACGTATCAGGAAAGACTTAATGAACTCAATCTGTATAGTCTGGAGGACAGAAGGAAAAGAGGGGACATGATCGAAACATTTAAATATGTTAAAGGGTTAAATAAGGTTCAGGAGGGAAGTGTTTTTAATAGGAAAGTGAACACAAGAACAAGGGGACACAATCTGAAGTTAGTTGGGGGAAAGATCAAAAGCAACGTGAGAAAATATTATTTCACTGAAAGAGGAGTAGATCCTTGGAACAAACTTCCAGCAGACGTGGTTGGTAAATCCACAGTAACTGAATTTAAACATGCCTGGGATAAACATACAGTGATACCTCGTCTTACAAACGCCTCATCATACAAACTTTTCGAGATACAAACCTGGGGTTTAAGATTTTTTTGCCTCTTCTTACAAACTATTTTCACCTTACAAACCCACTGTCACCGCTGGGATGCCCCGCATCCGGACTTCTATTGCTAGCAAAGTACCCGTTTTTGCGCTGCTGGGATTCCCCTGAGGCTCCCCTCCATGGGAAACACCACCTCCGGACTTCTGTGTTTTTGTGATGCTGCAATTTCACTGATGTTCCCTTCGCTGGGAAACCCCACCTCCGGACTTCCGTTGCTAGCGAAGCGCTCGTTTTTGCGATGCTGGGATTCCCCTGCTGTAATTCCCCTGCAGCATCGCAAAAACACAGAAGTCTGGAGGTGGGATTTCCCATGGAGGGGAGCCTCAGGGGAATCCCAGCAGCACAAAAACAGGTGCTTCGGCTGGCAAAATGGGTGAGTTTTGGGCTTGCACGCATTAATCGCTTTTCCATTGATTCCTATGGGAAACATTGTTTCGTCTTACAAACTTTTCGCCTTAAGAACCTCGTCCCGGAACCAATTAAGTTTGTAAGACAAGGTATCACTGTATATCCATTGTAAGATAAAATACAGGAAATAGTATAAGGGCAGACTAGATGGACCATGAGGTCTTTTTCTGCCATCAGTCTTCTATGTTTCTATGTTTCTATGTTTCTATGGTAAAATCATAAACAGGTTTGGGATGTCACAATACAAAGAGAGATTAAGCAACATAAAAAGTTAAAAGAGCAAATTCAGATATTTCTTGGGGCCAGCTTTCTGTTAAGTGTTACCAAGATCCTCAGATCCTCAGATTCTGTTACCAAGATCCTCAGATTCTTCTCCATGAGAACGCCATTTTTTAATATCCACTATAACAGTTCCTAAAGCTATGTTTTTTTCCTCACAAGGTTCAGTCCTGAATTCTCAGCAGCTGCAGAGCTCCAGTGCCCTCTGTTTTCCCATTCACCGGCATCATTTTCAGCTCTCCCACATTGCTGCATCCTTATCAATAAATTTCTCCAACAGTGTGTTCTGGGGCAAAATTCAGAACTGGAGAGAGCCAATTGTTGGCAGTCGAGTAGCAGAAAGGGAATTTCAAAGTAGTGAGCTTAACAGAAATGTTGACACTAAACCCAACTGAAGAATGGCTATTTTTGGTGCTGATTTTGGAAGAGTTTGAAGGAATCCTCAATGTTGTTGGGTTTTTTCTACTGGCCTTTTATACATGCTCTCAAAATGGTAGCTTCAATTCCACTTTAAAGCAAATTTCAGTTGAAATGGAATTTTGGTTGAACTGAAATATTCTGGGTACATTTAGCCATGTGTTTTTCAGTGAAACGCTTCAAAGGAATTTCTTTTTAGCAAAGGCAAAGATATTGACTACCATCTAAGTCTACCGACTGATACTCAAATTATAGCAATAGCACTTTAGACTTTATATACAGCTTCACAGTGCTTCAGAGCCCTGTCTAAGCAGTTTATAGAGACAGCATATTGCCCCCAACAATGTAAGTCCTTATTTTACCCACCTTGGAAGGATGGAAGTTTGAATCAACTTTGACCCTTGACCCAAATTGCAGGCAGCCAGCAGTCATAGCTATTTATTTTGATTTGTTTCTGTAGCATGTCATGCAAAGTCACTATTTCAGTCCCTAAATCCAATAAATAAATAACATTTGCTTGAACAGATGAGATAATACCTGTTAATACCTTATTTTTCCTCTTTAGAAATGAAAAGGTAACTTTCCTAATTTAAATTGCAGTTAAACCAGAAATGATACAAATTGAATTATCTTAAAGTCTAGTTCTTAAACTTTTTGATTGCAAGCACATTGCACCCTGATCTTAGTTAATTCCATACAGGTGCAGCTTGGGGAAGAGGGAGGGAATGTGGGGGAATTAAAAAAAACAAATGGTGGCAGCAGTGATCATATGATCAAAACTCACCTCTTTTTAAAATGGAATATGTACATGACACAGTTAAAAATCAGTTGATACTTCAATCATGCAGTTTTTTCTGCCATTGACTAGGACAATGAATGTCTAACAAGCATTAAGCATTTCTGCCATTTTATAATCTTGCCCCCCAATGTGAGATTGGCCACAACCCTCCTATCCTTTCGTAAGGATCTAAAGACATGGCTATGCCAGTTGGTTTGGAGTCTTAATGGAGTGACAACACAATAGAGGTAAATGATCAAGTAATAACAGGTCCCATTTCCCCACTCCATTTCCCCGTATGTTATTAGGTTTTGATATCTGGTTTTAATTACTTTAAATTACAATTAAAAATGAGGACCCAGATTATGGGGGCAATATGCTGGCTCTGTTAAAAAGTGCTGTAAGCCGCCCTGAGTCTAAGGAGAAGGGTGGCATAAAAATTGAATGAATGAATGAATGAATGAATGAATGAATGAATGAATGAATACATACATACATACATACATACATACATACATACATACATACATACATACATACATATGTTTTAATTATATATGTATTTTTATGATTGTAAACCACCGCTGAAGGACCGAACATACTTTTCCCTACCAGATCAGTCCCGGAGGCCGGTGCGGGCATGCACGCAGGCGGTGGTGAGCGCACCCACCCTCGTGTGAGAATTTGCTTCCACACATGCATGGAAGCAAAGAAATTAGCAAAAATTGCCAAAATCTCTCGCAAGGATGCTCGCTTATATGAGATTTTGGTGATTTTCGGCGATTTCTTTGCTTCCGCGCATGCACAGAAGCAAATTCTTGCCTGAGGGTGTGCAAGGGCATGGCTCGAACACACAGATGTGCACGCATCTCTGTTTCTGCTCCTGGATCAGTGATCCCAGGTGTACTGGAGGCAGCCCAATAGAGGTTTCCTATGGTAAGATGGGCAGCCAGTACATTTTATAAATGTACTGTACATTTGTACTGTACCTCCAGTAGCGTTATTATTATTTTATTATTATTATTATTATTATTATTATTATTATTATTATTATTATTATTATTATTATTATTATTATTATTATTATTATTTATTGGATTTGGGGATTCGGGGCAGCTAACAACAATGATAAAAAACAACATGTAACAATCCAATTTAATAAAACGACTAAAAACTCTTATTATAAAAACCAAACATACACACAAACATACCATACATAACTTGTAATGGCCTCGGGGAAGGAATATCCTAACTCCCCCATGCCTGGCGACAAAGGTGGGTCTTGAGTAATTTGCGAAAGACAAGGAGGGTGGGGGCCGTTCTAATCTCTGGGGGGAGTTGATTCCAGAGGGCCAGGGCTGCCACAGAGAAGGCTCTTCCCCTGGGGCCCGCAAAATGACATTGTTTGGTTGGCGGGACCTGGAGAAGGCCAACTCTGTGGGACCTTATCGGCCACTGGGATTCGTGCAGTAGAAGGCGGTTCTGGATGTATTCTGGCCCAATGCCATGTAGGGCTTTAAAGGTCATTGCCAACACTTTGAATTGTGACCGGAAACCGATCGGCAGCCAGTGCAGGCCGCGGAGTGTTGCAGAAACATGGGTGAATCTAGGAAGCCCCACGATGGCTCTCGCGGCCACATTCTGCATGATCTGAAGTTTCCGAACACTTTTCAAAGGTAGCCCCATGTAGAGAGCGTTGCAGTAATTGAACCTCGAGGTGATGAGGACATGAGTGACTGTGAGCAATGACTCCCTGTCCAAATAGGGCCGCAACTGGTGCACCAGGCGAACCTGGGCAAACGTCCTCCTCACCACAGCCGAAAGATGATGTTCCAATGTCAGCTGTGGATCGAGGAGGACGTTATATGGCTTCCTATTGCATTATACTCAAGAGTGGTTGATTTTCTAAGTATCTTCAGTGTCCATCCTGTTGGAATAATGGTCTACAAACTCCAGTCCATGGAAACAAGGAAAGCCCCATCCATGGAATTCAGGAAGCATCACATAATAATAATAATAATAATAATAATAATAATAATAATGATTTATTAGATTTGTATGCTGCCCCTCTCCGAAGACTCGACATGAAACCACACCCCTTCTGGTCTGCAGAAAAATCTCTCTCCTTGGAACAAATCCCTGGTGGCCAAAGAGATAGAGGCCACTGCGTTCTTTAGATTATTTATTTATTTATTTATTTATTTATTTATTTATTTATTTATTTATTTATTTATTTATTTATTTATTTATTTATTTGATTGTTTGTTTATTAGATTTCTATGCTGCCCTTCTTGAGGTGACTCAGCGAGGCGTACAACATTGAATACAACAATATATAAGAAATCTAAATAACTATAAAAGATTATGGAGATTTACTAAAGAATTTTAAAAGACCCCATGAGCAATCACACACATTCATCCAATCAAATCATATCTAGTATCAGTCAGAGATAATCCCATCACTCACGGCCCCATGCCCACCAGCAGAGGTAGGTTTTCAAAGCTTTACAAAGGACCAGGAGGGAGGGGGTGGACATAGTTAGTTCCAGAGGGCTGGGGCCACCACAGAGAAGGCTCTTCCCCTAGGCCCCGCCAACTGATATTGTCTGGCCGACGGGACCTGGAGAAGACCAACTCTGTGGGACCTAACTGGCCGCTGAGAAACATGAGGATACAAACGTCCCTGGAGTATCTATCATTCTGATAGGCAAAGCCAATTCCTGAGAATTTCAGGAACGCCTCTGATGTGAAACAAATGAGAAAAAACAGCAAAGAAAGTTTTGTATTCATTTCCTTTATTTGCTTCTGCCTTTTCATTTGTTTCCCCGGAAACAAAATTGGAAATGATTGTGCAATGCATTTGTATTGTTTTTCATTTCTTTGGGAAACAAGCACCTATTCAACCAGACCCAGTGAAACTAATCACATCATCCAACATTGAATCAAGAGAAAGAATTTGTAAACACACACACACACACATACACACTCATACAAACACATACACACAAGGACTGATATTATTTATATCCATATATTTTTTTTCATCCTGTCTTCATCCCTGTATATCTTAGCAATGTCATAATATGGGAAACATTGTAAAGATGGGGGCTAATTCAATATGTAGGATCGGGTTATATTGGAAACAGTGGTTTGTTTTATGAAGCACGTAGATGTTACGGAACTTAAAAAGCTACTTGAGATTCCAACAGGGAGCAAACTAGCTATCATACTGTCAAAAAGATGAGATTCCACAGCAATTGTTGGTACTGTGGGCAAAGTCATTTCCCTCTGTTAAGGTGTTCAGTTCCTTAGATATAAACGGTACATTTTAAACTGAGGGGCAGAGATATAAAATGTAACATAAAATGATTTATGTCTTGCATCAGTAAAGACTCCCCTGGCTCAAGTAAATGTTATAATCAGTGGGGATGAGTTCGGTGATAGCAAGAACTCCCTTTCTTTTTAATACGTTTGGCGCAACTGTTCCATTTTCTTGTTTCTTGTATTCTTTAATGGCCCAGTTCATAGTGAGGGGAAGAATCATCAGAGCTGATTTGAAGTGTGTGCAAAGCATACAGAGTGTCTGCTGGCGCAAATGACAGGCTTATGATCTCTCCCCATCTCTCCCCGCTTTTTTAAATGTTTGGATGATATTAATCTAAGCAGAAACTCCACCCCACCCCACACTGCATCCCAGGGCAGGAATTTCTAAAATCCGAACGGATTCATTTGATCACCTAACATCACAAGCCCTCAAACTACCATTTGTAAATTAAGCATCCCCCTTAAAAACAGGTCTAAGGACATTTGCTTTTGCCTATGTGTACTTCAGGAGCTATTCTGTGTTTACATAGAATCATGTCGTGTACATTCTGAGTAAACAGATGTAAAGGCATAGCTTCTTACAGCAGCTATATCCAATGATGATATGACTGGGAAAAACATACAGGTACACACACCCAGCCCAAAGTGTTACAAAAAGTTGAATACTTCCTGACAGTGTTCCCTCTAATTTTTTTTTTGGGGGGGGGGGGGCGGAAAAGTATAGTGTCTGAGCGGCAGTCCCTTCAGGACTGGGCGGCACAGAAATAATAAATAAATAAATAAATAAACAAACAAACAAACAAACAAAAAACCCACCCTGTTTTGCCTCAGAGAATTTCAAAATAAAACACTGTACTGTGTGTCTATAACAGTGAGCTCATAATAGGGCAACTCTATCAATATCAAAATGCCACTTAAATAGTTGAGCTAGTTTCAAACTAGATGTTGATTTTCTTTCTCTCTTCCTTACTCCCATTCTTTTTCTTTCTCTTTTCCTTCCTCTCTTTTTTCTATCTGTTTCTCTCTCTTCCTCTCTTCCTCTCTCTCTCCTTCCCTCTCACTCTTTCCCTCTCGGCTTCTGGGCAGGTTTGGAAAACTCTGAGTTGATGATGATTTTTAAGTGAGCGATTGCTCACTGCTCAGCTTAGAGGGAACTATGCTTCCTGACCATAAATGAATTGAACTAATTTGGCTTTTAAGCGTGATTCAACCTTCAAGGAATTTGTCTCTGATACAGAAGTGTACATACAAAGCAACAGAATCATCATTACCATCCCAATAAAAGGGAGAGTGGAAAAGAAAAGATAAGAATGGTAAGTAATAATACTATAACCACACTACATGGGTAAATATACATGGGCACTAGACAGCACTGTAAGATGTTTAACAAGAAGTTTAATAATTATTAGTATATTCATAACTAATGAAGTGCTATGAAGAGAGGAGGAGTAAGAGGAGGCAACCACTAAAAGGACAGCAACCACTACTTATTTTCCAAAGCAGCAGGAGGTAAGACAAACCCCCCCCCCCCCAATAGATAGAAATTAATCAAGGAGAGAAGCAACTGGAATTTAAGGAGAAATTTCCTTATAGCTTGGAGAATTACCGTATTTTTCGCAGTATAAGACACACTGGAATATAAGACGCACCTTAGTTTTGGGGGCGGAAAATAGGGGACAGAATCTACTTACCAGGTATTCATCCAGCTAGCATCCTTAGTCTGGTCAGCTAAGGATGCCCACCCCATTTTTGTGAAGAAACAGGCAAAAGGATGGCCCGTTTTTTACAAAAATGGGGTTGTTTTTGCCTTCTAATTACCTCATCTAGCATGACTAGAGGAAGAATTCTGGGAGTTGTCCACTACTCTTAAAGCTGGCAAGTTTGAAGAGCCCTGGATTAGGGGTTAGGGGTGCAAGGGTCTATAAACTTCACAAGTTTAAGACTTGTGTACTTCAACTCCCGTTTCTGAGCTAACATGGAGGATGAATTCTGGGAGTTGAAGTCCACTAGTCTTAAAGCTGTCAAGTTTGAAGTTTGAAAAAACTATACATATTTGTAAAAAAGTATTCTGCTACAATGGTATTTTATTAAATAATATATTGCTACACCATTTGCTTCAGAATACTTTTTTCCTTGTTTTCCACCTCTAAAATCTAATTGTGTCTTATACTCCAGTGCGTCTTGTACTCCAAAAAATATGATAAGTGGAACCCACCTCTAGTCAATAGAATTCATGCGAGGCTGGACTTAAGTGTCTTGTGAGAATGTAACAATTTGAAACTGATGATACCATTGACTCCGCTCTAAGGATCTGCCTGGTCATCTCCTACCTTGCCTGCTTCACCAGCCACAAACCTCCAATTTTATTCTTGACTTCCAATTCCAAATGCTTACCCTTATCTCCTACCTCTGTAGTCATTCTTGGTTTATTTTTAAATCCTATGTGATGGGTGTCCAGCTTAACTGGCAACTTTCTTCATTCTCTCATGGATTGTTTTGTCTTTCGGCCTCTAAATTATTGAACTGCACTGTTTATCAGTCCAATACTGAAGGCTGGAGCTCATCATTTTCCCCCCCTTGATGTCTACATATGTTGCAGGGTGATGCTCAGGTCTGGAACTATTTACTGCCTCCATTTCTTAAATGGATCATATTCAAACAGACAATTTTGGTGTTGTACCAGCCAATACTACATGCCAGTTTTTCAAGAAGGAAAAACTGGGGGCAGACTTCTTTTGCTGACAATTGTTAATGGGGGGGGGGACCTAACTTAGCCACGAAACATTGATAACAAATGAACTGTGCCTCGTGATGCTTTCTCTTTATAGACATTAATTATCTTATACTGTAGATTGAAGCTTATGGATTATAATTTTAGTAGCATTGACCATGTGTAATTGATAAACTGGATTTTATCCTGAATTTTATCTGTTATTTACCATTTTATCTTACAATGTTGGGTTGTATATTTACTGAGTCTTTTTGTTTTGGTCCATGACTGTAATAAAATTGAATGGAATTGAATTGAAGCAAAGCAAAATCAAAGCGAGTGTCTACTCTGTCTACTCTGAAGCATCTTGTCTGGAAAACCCTGGACCTCTGCGTTGTAATCCTTCTAACCGAGGACTGAGAAACTGTAGTTATGCATGGTTTCCAGGGTCCTTTGAATTTCTAGTGATTTCAGCAGGCAAAATTTAAAGATGAATCCTACTTCAGTTGAATAGGCCATGACTAGTAGGAATACAGTAGCTCATGTAGCTGACCTTTTGAAGTACAAAAGATAAGCTAGAATATATGTGTCAATCATCGCATCTGGTACATTCAGGCAATGCCTCCATCTAATTCCCATCAGAAAGACAGACCACCGTACTGTTATCCCCATACACTTTCTCGGTTGAACATGTGGACATGAAAAAACTTGTAAAAAAACCAAAAACTAACATTGCTGGCTACAGTTCCCATTTCCATATCCAAGCCGAAGCTATTTGAATATCTACCTAAGCACAGTCTTAGTACAAAGCTTAGGGGTGTGTTTTTTTCTTTTCTCCTTAGCAGATTTATTTTCACCTCTCAAAATTTAGATTGCGGAGTTCAATAATACTTTTTAAATATTATCCTGAGGGCTGCTCGGGGTAAAAGAACATTTGTTATGCAAGGGAGTGTGTAATTCAGAAAAGAGCCCATTCTTCCTAGCACAAACAGTAAAACAATCCTTGAAGATGGCAAAAAAAAATATTTCATGTTGTTTCTTATTATTCCAAAGAACTCAAAATCTGACAGACCTTGGTGCGAGACATTCCCACTTGACACCTTGTGGTCCTGTGGCTCTAATTAGAGTAGTTTCCATCACCATGAAGGCCTGACCTTCTGCCTCTGTTGAGATTAAATATAGTTTTTGATTGAGGGGGTCTATGCATCGTTCCAAGCCATAATGTGGTTTGATTGGCTAATGTTTAACATCCTTTTGGAAATGAGCTATTGTGGCTTGTAAAACATGATTTAAAGCAGGTTGTGAAAAGCTTTTGGTGTTTTTTTAAAAAAAATTGGGATCACAATTTATTATTTATTTATTTATTTTTTAATTGTTGTGAGCCGCCCCGAAGACTCGGGGCGGCTCACAACAATAAAAACAATATTATAACAAAACAAATCTAATATTAAAAGAAGCATATAAAACCCTATCATATATTTAAAAACCAAACAGCACATATATACCAAACATGAAACAAAATAAAAAAAGAAGCCTGGGGGGAAAAGTTTCTCAACTCCCCCATGCCTGGCGGTATAAGTGAGTCTTGAGTAATTTACGAAAGACAAGGAGGGTGGGGGCAGTTCTAATCTCTGGGGGAAGTTGATTCCAGAGGGCCGGGGCCGCCACAGAGAAGGCTCTTCCCCTGGGGCCCGCCAAATGACATTGTTTAGGCGACGGGACCCGGAGAAGGCCAACTCTGTGGGACCTTATCGGCCACTGGGATTCGTGCGGTAGTAGGTGGTTCCGGAGGTACTCTGGTCCAATGCCATGTATTGGCATTGGACCATAAGGTCATAACCAACATTTTGAATTGTGACCGGAAACTGATCGGCAGCCAATGCAGACCACGGAGTGTTGTAGAATTTACCTTCCTAACTGCTGCTACAGAAGATCTTTGTAATGATGGCAGTGAAAAAAGACAAGCCCCCAATTTTTCTTTCCTGTATTTGGGTGTGAATTGGATTGGTGATTAGAATTTTAAGGGGAATGGAAACATTTCACCCATCATAACTCAATTTAACCACTTAATTGGAAACTTTAGCAGTCGGAACTAGCAGCATACAATCCGTTAGCTTTATATCAGGGGTGTCAAACTGAAGGCCCAAGGGCCAGATCTGGCCCATGGGGTGCTTAGATGTAGCCTGCAGAGCCTCCCTGGAAACAGCAAAAGACCAGCCCGCGGTGCCTTTGCAAGAGCTCAGGAGTATGTGCATTTCCATGTTTATACATGGTATGCTTGTTTGTATGATTGGTCTCTTAAATTGGGGTTTTTTAGATTACTTTTTAATATTAGATTTGTTACATTGTTTTCTTTATTGTTGTTAGCCGCCCCGAGTCTTCGGAGAGGGGCGGCATACAAATCTAATAAATAAATTAAATAAATTTCCGTCATGATACGGACCATAGTAAAGGTAAGTGGAACCTACCCCTGCTTAAGAGGTATGAAATCTGACTCCCAGAGTCCTCCCAGGAACTGGAAAGGAGAATTCTGGGAATCAGAGTCCATACCTCTTATAGTTTCCAAGGTTGAGAAGCTCTACTCTAGTGGGAAGGTCTCTGTGGGATGCCAATTGAATGGATCCAACCTGAATGTTTGTTCAATGTTTCATGTTTATTGTATCTCTAGAACAAAACAAAAAAAATCAAAGGGGTTTGTTTTGATTTATGAGCTGGAGGAAATTGCTGCTTATGTATTCTCATTTAATGCTGTTGGGTAAATGAATTTGTGTTACCTGCATGAATACTTTTGAGAAATCCTCATTATGCTGTTATAAATGTAATCAATTGTTAAACCGCCTAGAATGTTTGCTCTGAATGCACAGCATTGTTTCCGAGTCTCTTTAAATTCATAAATAAATAATACACTTTTTTCAGTTTATTTACTTACAATGTTCTCTCTCTCTCTCTCTCTCTCTCTCTCTCTCTCTCTCCTTCCCTCCCTCCCCCCACTCTCTCTTTCTTAAGTCACAAATGTGAAGCACTGAAATATGAATCTGATATCAGTTCCCTCAGTATATTCCATATTACAAATAAAGTCAAATAATTTAAATCATGAATATGGAAAACAGATGATGCAACATATTTATGATGACTTTTTAGTATAAAGTAAGGTTCACTTGTGAAGTTGATTAGTTCCCAAAAATTTTTATTTCAGAACTAAACTTAAAGTTATGATTGGAATGAGATAGAATGCAAAATCAGATTGATAATAACAAGTATCGAGTCGTGCTACTTTTTCTGGGATACAGAAATAAAATTATAGTGTAGATATCCTGGATCAGGTGATTACATTTAAAAATGGTTTAATATACACATTGCACAAAGTTTCATGCACTTGAATAAATTTGAAGAATATTTGGAAACAGAACTAGAACCTAGATTTAGCCTATATCAATTACTAGAATCAAAAGAAAACTATTGATTGCAGAAAAAACAATTGCTGCCAACCTGCCTTCCACTGAGGACCTGTATACTGCACGAGTCAAAAAAAAGGGTCATGAAAATATTTACTGACCCCTCGCATCCTGGACATAAATTGTTCCAACTCCTACCTGTTCTGGACCTGGCTGATCAGGCTGACTGTTCCAATAATAAGAGCTTTACAGGCTGGTAATTTTCAAAATGACATTTCTTTTATTCCTTCCACTTTGGATCTCGTCACCACAGCTCTGGCATGGAGAAATGCATTCAACTCTTACAGACTAAATTACAAAGTTATAAGTCTTTCTAATTAACAAGCTGTCTACTTCAAAACATCTTCTAATCTCTGAGTCAGATTCACACTGTTAAAAAGCAGTTTATCATGCAATAGAAACACTCACTTATTCGGAGAGATGACATAAATCACCGTCTTCTATCACTTTGAAGAAAGCGTTCTTCACTTCCGTTGAATTCCGGAAGTGATGCAATTAATTAATTAATGTACACACTCTGAAATAGCATATTAAAACCTCCACAATTTTGTCCTTTCTTTTCTGCAACCTTCTGAACTTTGGATTTAACCAAGGGCTGTCTCCTAAGCTTCCACTATCAGAAGAAACATGACTCTGCATACTTTCGTTGGATGGCTGTTCTGTTTCATTTTCCTTGCTAGCTTCCCCCACATCTCTTAAATCAGGGTAATTGAGAGCTTCCACATCATCTCCATGTTCTGAATCTGAAAATTCTAAAGGCTGACAGGGAACACACACAACACCACCCACAAAACAACGCTATAGAGCTATGCACACCAAGACAATTAGACACAAGTTTTTTGCTGAATGCCATCATTCTGCTAAACAAGTCCCTCATCACTTCAAACTATTCACTAAGGCTGTGTTAATTTACTATTAGTCTTCTCATCGTTCCTTTCATCCATCTCCTCCCACTTATGATTGTATGACTGTAACTTGTTGCTTGTATCCATACGATTTATATTAATATTGTTTCCTGATTGCTTATTTGTACCCTATAACAATCGTTAAGTGTTGTAGCTCATGATTCTTGACAAATGTGTCTTTTTCTTTTATGCACGCAGAGAGCATATGCACCAAAGACAAATTCCTTGTGTGTCCAGTCACACTTGGCCAATAAATATTTCTATTCTATTCTATTCTATTCTATTCTATTCTAGCCTAGCCTAGCCTAGCCTAGCCTAGCCTAGCCTAGCCTAGCCTAGCCTAGCCTAGCCTAGCCTAGCCTAGCCTAGCCTATTCTGTCATCCACTGATTTCCTGTATCAATTATCTATGTTCATGTAGCCTGTCTGTCTATTTACTTTGTTATTATTGTTTAAAACATTTTAAACATATTATATAATCAACCTTATTTTCTTAGGAAGCAGACATATTGCCTTATTTTTCTTTTTTTCCCTATTATAGGCTTTAATAACCTCTGTTTTTATGTTTCAGGTAACTCAAAACATGTCAGTTTTGGAGATGCCAATCTCATTTTATCTGGTTTTTGATTGTATGTGATGATTGGATTATGGCCAAAGATTCAACAGCTTTGCTGTGATTAGTTGACATCCAATAACTTGGCAACTGTATCTTGCCATTTTCATCATGGAGAAAAATTGATTTACATGATTATCAAGGGTCAACAATAACTCAATGGCATACATGAAATCAATCAAATTTATCTTGTCGTTTTGTATAAATTAAATCCTTCACCCAGGGGAGACGTATGTGGTCCCCATCTTTATTCCACCAGATATAGACTACATCATAGAAATCAAGTGCATCATATCAACTGAGCAAGTTCTTGGAGAATTGTTCTCTTTTTTCAGAGATTCTCCATGCAGTTGGACACCTAGCATAGATTCTGATTCAGAAGAATGTACAGATAGTCCTCAACTTAAGGTCACAATTAGCCACGGTGGCACATAGTTACAGTGCTGTACTGCTGGCTGCCAGCTGGCTGCAATTTGGCAGTTCAAATCTCATCAGTTTAAGGTTGATTCAAACTTCCATCCTTCCAAGGTCAGTAAAATGAGGACCCATTTTGAAACCTTTCTAGTCAAAATTCTTAAGTAAATTGCTGCACTTGTTAAATTAGTAACAGTTACTTTGCTTGTTAGAAGGTCAGCAAAGATGTTCACATGACCCCAGGACACTGCAACCATCATAAAAATAAGTCAGTTTGCCAATCATCTGATATTTGATCACACAACCAGGGAGAATGCTGCAATAGTTGTAGGTTTGGAAAACCATCATGTCATTTTCCCCCAGTTCCGTTGTAATTTTGAATGGTCACTAAATGAACTATTGCAAACTTGTATCTGCTTCTCTATTGAGTGAGTGTAAAATCTCTAAAAGATACTGAATACTGCATTTTATACTTTTTATACTTTGCCCAACTGAACCACTAATCAGATCCATAATTTGTTGAAAATCCATAATTAGGAAGATTTTTTTTCTGACTTTAAAATTCCTAAAGTTTTTACTTTCCCCCCATTTTTGACGCTGAGCGTCATGGGGATATTATCTTCCATGCTGCTTTTTATGAACTAATTCCCTCTGGCAAGGGTGTCTTTGCATTAAAAATAAAACAAAACTAAATCTTTTCCTCATTGTGTTTCTAGCAGGACGGCTCATCTGCAATGCAAAACAAAAACAAAAAGAAGGACGACACTGCCAAAAAAGGATAGGAACATCTGCCTAATGTTTGCATATAGTAATTTATAGTATGAACGCAAATTTAGAAATAATTACTATAATTTCAAAAGAAAGAAAACACGTTTACTGTAGTTGTGGGGACTATCAAGTTGGCTGTTGAGCTTCTTTGGTCTCCAGAATCTCAGTTGCTACTAAATATTCAAAAGCTTTGATGTTTCTTTGAGGGTCCTTATTTCTCAAATCAGATTGGCACTGAGCAGTTTTAGAAATTGAGTATGCCTTTAATGAGAGGAATGTGGCTCCCTTCTGAGCCACATGCTCACTCAAAAGACAAAGTTTAGTCTTTCTGCTATCATGTCAGACAGGTGATAGGACAGCAGTGTTCCAATATTTGAAGGGTTGCCACAAAGAACATTGAGTTAACCTATTTTCCAAAGCATCAGAAGACAAGACAAGAAACAAGGGATCAGAGAGATCCAACTTAAAATTAAAGATAAATTTCCTGACAGTGAGAATATTCAACTAGTGAAACAGCTTACCTTCAGAAGTTGGAGGTTCTCCATCACTGGAGGTTTTTTGGAAGAGATTGGGTAGCTACCTGTTTGGAATTGTACAAGGTCTCCTGCTTAAGCAGAGGGTTAGACTAGAAGACCTCCAAGGTTCATTCCAATTCTGATATTCCATTCTATTCAACTATTTCCCATTTTTGCAATAGCTGCCTTGGAAAGACATAATTTGTGAGGACAATTCATTGCTTTCCTCTTGGTATTTTGTAGCTTGCTAGCTTTATAGCTATTGCCTCAGGTGGGCTACAGCTTGCACAATTTTTTTTTAAAAAGCACCAAATAGTTAGCATCCTGGTTTAGACTAAAGGAAAATACAGTGATACCTCGTCTTACAAACACCTCGTCATACAAACTTTTCGAGATACAAACCCGGGGTTTAAGATTTTTTTCCCTCTTCTTCCAAACTATTTTCACGTTACAAACCCAAGCCGCCACCACTGGGATGCCCCGCCTCCAGACTTCTGTTGCCAGCGAAGTACCCGTTTTTGCACTTCTGGGATTTCCCTGAGGCTCCCCTCCATGGTCCACCTCTGGACTTCTGCAGGGGAATCCCAACAGTGCAAAATGGGTGCTTCACTGGCAATGGAAGTCTGGAGGTGGGGTTTCCCAGCAAGGGGAACCTCAGCGAAATCACAGCATCACAAAAACACGGAAGTACGGAGGTTGGGTTTCGAGGACTTCCATGTTTTTGTGCTGCTGGAATTCCCCTGCTGGGATTCCCCTACAGCATTACAAAAACATGGAAGTCCGGAGGTGGGGTTTCCCATGGAGGGGAGCCTCAGGGGAATCCCAGCAGTGCAAAAACGGGCACTTCGGCTGGCAAAAGGGGTGAGTTTTGGGCTTGCACGCATTAATCACTTTTCCATTGATTCCTATGAGAAACATTGTTTGCAAACAATGCATTCAACGCATTGATAACTGCAAATGATTGGGTAGAATGTAAATGCACCACTTCCAACCATTTTGAATGGGCGTCCACAACTATTAAAAAATTTTGACCCAGGAAAGGCCCAGCTAGATCAATATGGAGGTGAGCCCATGGGCCTGCAGGGGGTTCCCATACTAGTGGTGGTGCTCTAGGAGGTGAGGGCCTGTTTTCTTGACACCTTAGACATGCCTCTACACACTCTTCTATCTCGTGATCTATTCCCGGCCACCACACGTAGTCTCGGGCTAGGCCTTTCATCCTTACAATTCCGGGGTGCCCCTTGTGGAGAAGACTTAGAACTTGGCGCCTAAGAGAGGGTGGAATCATTACTCTGGACCCCCTTAATAAAGAGCCCTTTTCCACTGATAATTCCGAACGGCACCTCCCATAACAGGAATATTCAGGTGCTTGCTCCTTTTTAGGCCACCCCCGGAGCACCCACTGTCTTACTATAGCCAACGTTGAGTCACGGCTTATCTGTTTCGCTACCTCCGATGCGACTAAAACTAATGGACTCTCCTCAATGGCTAACACAGAGGACACTGGCGCCGGGTCTTCCAAGATATCTGGAAGTGGACATCTACTTAGTGCATTGGCATGGGCAATGTGCTTTCCCGGCCGGTACACCAACCGGTAAGTATAGTTTGCTAAGAATATAATCCATCTCGCCATGCGGGGTGACAGAACTACAGGACTTTGGTGATTTCCTGCTAAAATTCCTAGTAGGGGTTGATGATCAGTTACAAGTTCAAATTTTCTTCCATACAAATAATCGTGAAATCTTCGCACCCCTGCCACTAAGGCCAATGCTTCTTTGTCTATTTGCCCAAAGTTTCGCTTAGCCTTAGCAAGAGTTCTAGAAAAATACGCTAATGGGGCCTCCGACCCATTAGGAAGTCTATGACTTAATACAGCTCCTACTCTAAACTGGGAGGCATCACAAGTCAAAACCAATGGTAATGTTGGGGAATATTGAATCAATATAGTATTGGAAGTCAGAACATCTTTTACGGCCGCAAAAGCGGCCTCTTCTCTGGGTCCCCAGTGCCAATGTGTCTTAGTATCTAATAACCGATGTAACGGTTCCGCTATTGATACTTTGTGTGGAATGAACACAGCGTAGAAATTTAGCAATCCTAAAAAAGCTTGTAATTCCACTTTAGACTGAGGAGTAGGGGCTTCCCTGATGGCTCTGGTTTTCTCAGGGGTAGGATGGATACCTTGTCCATCCACTATAAACCCTAAGAATTCTACTTTATTAACTCCCAACACGCACTTACTCAATTTTAACTTCAAACCCTTCTCTTGAAATTTTGTTAAGACCGATTTAACTCTTGCTAATAATTCCGTCTCTGAGCAGGCGGATACTAGGACATCGTCGATGTATGGCACGACCCCTTCCAATCCATAAAGAAGCCTTTCCATGAATCCCTGGAAAATTCCCAGGGCTATTGAAACCCCAAACTGTAACCTTCGGCAATGAAACACCCCTCTATGTGTGACTATAGCTTGTGCTTCAGCAGTTTCAAGGTCCACTGTAAGCTGTTGGTAGGCCTGCGATAGGTCTAACTTCACATACAAACTACCCTTCCCCAGTGAGTGCAGAAGATGCTGTACTACTGGAAGGGGGTAAGAATGGTGGGCTAATGCCTTGTTTATGGTACATTTATAATCCCCACATATACGAATTCCTCCGTCCGCCTTTACTACAGTTACGACAGGAGTTTCCCATGCAGCTTGATCTGTTGGCTCTAAAACTCCCTGGGCTATTAACTTATCTAATTCCTCATCTACCTTTGGTCTGAGTGCCAAAGGTACTCGGCGGGGCTTTAAGCGTAGTGCAGGCACTTTCGGATCCAAGCTGAAAGAAATAGGTGAACCATTATAACAGCCTAGTTTCCCATCAAACACATCTGGGAATTCTTGGGCCAAGGTCATGAACGACGAAGCCCCCCTTACCATATTTATTCCCGTTACTTCTAGGCCCAATGCTTGGAACCAATCCAACCCCAATAGATTAGAAAAAGGCCCATCCACCACTATTAATGGTAATTGTCCCTTAAATTTTTTGAACTGAACGGCAAAGCGTCCTTCTCCTATAACTGGAATAGCGCGGCCTTGATAATCTCGCAGATTCAATCGGCATGGTAACAACCCGTTTTTTGACAATTTCGGAAAACACCGCTTAGCTGTAGACCATGACACCAGTGAGCAAGCCGAACCCGTGTCAACCTGCATGTTGCACGGCATGTGGCCCAGGCGAACAACCACTGTAATCTTTTCGGATGATGAGGAAGTTTCACTGACAACCGTAGACCTCTGCGATGGACGCGTGTATATTACGTTGCAATCTTGATGTCGGTAATTCGAGTCCTTGTAGTTCCCTCATCCTCCGCTAAAGCTATTGTGCTTCTGGCTTGAGGCTGTTGAAGGTTGCTGTCGGCGGAATTGACAGGCTCTGGCTATGTGGCCCCGTCCTCCGCATCTCCAACAAATAAAGTCTTTAAAGGGGCAATTTGATCTAAAGTGATCTCCTCCACACCCTCTGCATGGAGGTGGTGGTGGTCTAGCTTGCTCAACTGGCTGGACTTCGTTTCTTGCAACAGCTAATTTGCAGACCTCTTCTTCTTCTAACCCCAAAAATCTTTCAAAGTCTTGTGGAATTTGTTTTGCATTAACATCAGGAAGTAATGTGGTGGCATTTACAGTGCTTTCCATCTCTGTTAATGACTGCATTGAGAGCTCGAAAGCCCTAGCCTCCGCTAAAGCTGTCTTGAACATTAAGTCTCTGATTGACAATAAACGGCATTTTAAATGGCCTTCTCTTACACCAAAAACAAGTCGGTCTAGTAAATAATCTTCTAGGTTGTCAAACTCGCAGTATAATGCTGCGCATCGGAGAGCCACTACAAAATCATTTATTGATTCTCCTTCTATTTGATTACGATGGTAGAATTTATATCTCCTGGCACAACGGGAAGGTGCTGGGGCATAATGTTCCTGGGGGGTATTTAAGAACTGCTGCCGTGGAATGTCATGTATTGGGGTGGGGGCAAATAGGGCTCCCGGACATAATACGTCTTACAAACTTTTCACCTTACAAACCTCGTCCTGGAACCAATTAAGTTCGTAAGACGAGATATCACTGTACTGCTTGAAAAATGCAGGTCCAAGTGCCAATTTGAAATGTCTGTTTTGAGAGGCAACATTCAGAATGCTGGCCAGTTGGGGCATTTCCTCAATTTGCTTGTCTATTATAGAAAGGAAGCTTAAATCAAGATAGTAAACAGGTTTCAAAGCACCAAAGTGGAATATTAAAATTTCACAAAAATCTTCCTGCCTACAGAAACGTATTATTCATTGCAGGCATCACATTCACAACAGGCTTAGAGTGCTGCAAACAGCTATATCAAAGCTGAAACTAAAAATACTAATTCATTGTGTAAATAAACCATGGGTTATGTTAGCCAAAACTTAACCAGCATATTTTAGAGTTTCAAATTAACTTATTGTAACTGAGGTGATATTTAACTATATTTTAGGACTGTCTTGCAAATATTTGTTGGTATTAGTAGGTGAATGGCAATTGCAGAAATAATTTTTGTGCCTTTTGAAAAATTATATATATATATATATATATACACACACACACACACACACACATATACAGGTTTCAAAGTACTGCAGTTTTTTGGACACCTTAGGCAGGTGTCCAAATAACCTTTGCTAAAATCCTTTAAGGAAAGAAGAGTTCAGCATATTTTGAACTACCTTGCCTACATGTGTGCCCATTACCCAAGAATCAATTATTTTTTTGAGATTCCTAGGCAATTAGAATTTATTTGAAACAGTTCAATAATTAATTAAAATGTGAACATATTTTACAACACTGATCTCTCAGAATGCCTGCAGTGGCTTCATTTGCTGGCACAATGATGAAAATGTCAAAGAAATCATTTTGAAGATGTCATCCCTTGAAATTTTCAATCAGATATATTGAAGGTTACACTACTGGGAACTTTGGAGGCATAGTTCCCTCTAAGCTGAGCAGTGAGCAATCGCTCACTTAAAAATCATCATCAACTCAGAGTTTTCCAAACCTGCCCAGAAGCCGAGAGGGAAAGAGTGAGAGGGAAGGAGAGAGAGAGGAAGAGAGAGAAACAGATTTTATTTATTTTATTTATTACTTAGATTTGTATGCCGCCCCTCTCCGAAGACTCGGGGCGGCTCACAACATGTAAAAAACAAATCATAAGCAATCAGACAATTTAAAATATTTAAATATTTAAAAAACCCCATATGCTAACAGTCACACACACAGACATACCATGCATAAATTAAACGTGCCCAGGGGAGATGTTTCAGTTCCCCCATGCCTGACGGCAAAGATAGAAAAAAGAGAGGAAGGAAAAGAGAAAGAAAATCAAAATCTAGTTTGAAACTAGCTCAACTATTTAAGTGGCATTTTGATATTGATAGACTTGCCCTATTATGAGCTCACTGTTATAGACACACAGTACAGTATTTTATTTTGAAATTCTCTGAGGCAAAACAGGGTGGGTTTTTTGTTTGTTTGTTTGTTTATTTATTTATTATTTCTGTGCCGCCCAGTCCCGAAGGGACTGCCGCTCAGACACTATACTTTTCCGCCCACCCCCCCCCCAAAAAAAAATTAGAGGGAACACTATTTGGAGGTATTCTGGTCCAAGCTTCGAAATGCTTTTCTCAGTCAGATAAAACTCCACGCAAGTGGGTAAACCGATTACATTTATTGTCTGGTATCTCCGTATCATAGTCTTACTAAGAGATGAAATTTTTCAGATCTTATGTCCATAATCTGTCCCCTTACACATAGGTGAAAAGAGAATCATTTCTCCTATCTGCAGGCCATTGCATGGTCCATCAATTTTCTGAGCTGGCAAGGCTGTTGACATAGCCTTCAGCCTTGTGAGGTAGTCTGAACAAGATGCATACCCCCCAAAAATAATTCTGACTTATTTCTTGTTCTGCCCTCAAGTTCTTTGAATAATAGGTTGAAACCCACCCCCTAGAACAGCCCTAAAATATTGGAAGACTGCTATCATGTTACCCCTAGTCTTCCTTTTTGTTAGACATATCTACCCTGTTTCCCCGATAGTACGACACCCACGATTGTAAGACGTATTGGGGGTTTCAGGGGGGTCGGCTAATATAAGCCGTACCCCGAAAGTAAGACATATGTCTTACTTTCAGGGAAACACGGGGGTATTGCCGGGGGGGGAGCCCGATGACGTCGCTTCCAAGATCCCCGTGCGCCCCTTGCCTTCGGCGCGGCGCCACCGCCTCTTCCCCTGCCGAGGCTCGGCTGCAAGCAGCCAGCGAGGCCGAACGCCTCCGAGGCGAGCGGCCGGAGCTGCGCCCTCCTTCGCCCGCCTCCTTTCCGGCAGGCAGGTGGGGCTGCCCAACTGTGCAGAGCGGCTCCTCCCCTCCAGACACATGCTTCCCCGACACGCGTCTGCGGCTCCACGCATGCCCTTCTGGACTCTGGGGAGATGCCTTCGGGAACGCGACCCTTTCAATTTTTTTCCAATGTAAGACATACCCCGAAAGTAAGACGTAGTGGGGCTTTTGGGGGTAAAAAGAAAGTAAGACACTGTCTTACTTTCGGGGAAACACGGTATCTTGCAAATCCAAAAGTAGCATATTTTTCAGAATATAAGAAGCACCCCCCCCCCAAAAAAAGAGGGTGAAAAATTGGGTATGCCTTATACACTGAATGTAGCCCCACCCACCCACTGGTCTCACCATTTTGCCTCTGCCTCCCAGCAATTTGCCTTCTTGCAACAAACAACTTGTTTCAGTTTCAGCTTCAGCAGAGCCTGATTACCCATGTAGCTGATAATCTGTTGGATCAGCTTTCCAAACATCAGCTGTTTCAGGCTACAGGGATTGCCATTGCCTATTGCCACCTCTGTGCACCCCATTTTTGGCTACACATCCCATTTTTGTCCTCTGCATGCCCTGATCTCTGGCCATCCCACCACCCAGAACAGGCAGAAAATGGGGTCCACAGAGGCTGAAAACTGAGTGTGGGAGGGTAAAATGGGGTGCGCAGAAGCAGCAATAGGCTATGCAATCCCTGCAGAGGCAGATTTTTTTCTTGTGCTAATTAGGCAGTGCTAAAACTGAAACTGAGTCTGTTTGCTGTTTGCTGCAAGAACCCAAATTGCTGAAGGATAGAAGCAGATTTTTCCCCTTGTTTTCCTCTTCAGAAGCTAGGTGTATCTTACACTTCAGTTTATTCTCTGAAAAACATGGTACATCTGTTTCCTCCCATCCCTTGGCTTTACGGCGCCTAAAACACGATTTGAGTATTGCCCACAAGATCATATACTGCCACATCCTACCGGTCAATGACTACTTCAGCTTCAACCGCAACAACACAAGAGCACGCAACAGATTCAAACTTAATACTTAGCTCCAAACTTGACTGTAAAAAATATGATTTCAACAATCGAGTTATCGAAGCGTGGAACTCATTGCCGGACTCAATTGTGTCAATCCCTAACCCCCAACATTTCTCCCTTAGACTCTCCACGATTGACCTCTCCAGGTTCCTAAGAGGCCAGTAAGGGGTGTACATAAGTGCACTGGTGTGCCTTTTGTCCCCTGTCCAATTGTCTTTTTATTTGTTTATTTGTTTATTTGTTTATTTGTCTATTTATTTGTCTATTTGTCTATTTGTCTATTTATTTATTTATTTGTTTGTTTGTTTGTTTATTTATTTATTTATTTATTTATTAGATTTGTATGCCGCCCCTCTCCATTGACTCGGGGCGGCTCACAGCAATAATAAACAATATATAATAAATCTAATAATTTAAAAGAAACATTAAAAAACCCATTATTAAAAGCAAACATACATACAAGCATACCATGCATAACCATACATAACTTTCCTTTCTCTCTCTTATCATATATATATTTTCTTTCTTTCATATATCCTCTCCTCTAAGTTCACTTTTACCCATATATATATTACATGTATTTGTGTATTGGACAAATGAATAAATAAATAAACTAATAACAGTCCAGTATGGAGGGTTTCTTCTGCTATATCCCATTTCTTCTACAAAGTCAGCTGCTTCTTGTCTGACTGTTGTCTACTCTGTGACTCTACCTTCTGTCTCTCAAATTAATTTCTGCATACCATTCCATACCCATTGGATGGAACAGCCCTGTGATGACGAACCTATGGCACATGTGCCACAGGTGGCACGAGGAGCCATATTGGAGGGCACATGAGACTTTGCTAGCTTTCAGCTCCAGTGTGCATGCATGCGCTGGTCAGTTGGTTTTCAGCCTTGGGAAAGGCCATTTCATCATTCGGATGCTTCAGGGAACCTTCCCTGAAACGCCGAAGGCAAAAAAAAAAATTCTCCCAGTGGACAAACCAGAAGTTTGGGGAAATGCACTTCTGGTTTGCCATTGTGCTGTTTTTATACTCCGGAGGGTTTAGGGAAGCTTCCTGAAGTTCCACAGTGCAAAAAAACCAACACAATGGGCAGGGCACTGTGCGCATGCATGGTGGGGAGCGTGGGGGTGCACATGTGTGACGGGCTCAAGGTTGACTCAGCCTTCCATCCTTCTGAGGTTGGTTAAAAAGGGGAGCCATTGTTGGAGACAACATGCTGACTCAGTAAACAGCTTAGAGAGGCCTGTAAATGAAGTGATATATAAGTAAGGGGTATTGCTATAAAGGAGTAGTTACAATATGTTCCAAGTACCCATACTATCAAATCTAGTGATTAGATTCTACTAGATTAGAATCTGGAAGGTTGTGAGATCCAATTCTGCCTAATGAGATGGGTAATTAATCCAGTGGTAGTTTAACAAAAGGAAACTACAATATAATTTGGGATTCACCCATGTCAGAAAGACCAGGAGTTCCATGAAACATCTCTAAATAAATGCAAAGGGGCCTAATTTATTCAGTTCTTTGAATCTCCTTAAAGTCGGGTTTTATGCAGTCTTTGACTGTTCCACTGTTTAAACCTCTCACATTCTGTGAGTGATATCTAAATGTGATAAATAAAAATGAAATAAAATCTTATGTCATCAGGAAATTCTTCTTAAAGTTTAATTGGAGTCCTTTTTGTTACCTGTCAATCCAGTAGTTCAGATCCAAAACAAATTAAGTCAACTGTATCTGTAATAGACTTTCAGACATTACTATATAATATCTAAATTGTTTCTCTTAAAGTGATACAAGCCCAACTTGTTTAGTTTTTCTTTCTACAACCAGCTTTTTCAGTCCACAACCAGCTTTACATATTCTTCTGGAATTGTTCCAGATCAATTTGCCAATATCCTTCTTAAGTACTGTGCACAGAAGCATAGTATTTTAATTGAGATCTGGTTAAGGAAAATAGAGTGGTATCATTATGTCCTTTCGTCAATAAGCTGTACTTCCATTGATAATATTAGAATTCCAGTTGCTTTTAAAAACTATCACACTACATTCCTGACTCATGTTGATCTCATTGTGCATTTGTATCTCTAAACCTTTTCATGTGCAGGTTTGTTTCTCCAGTTGTCACTTATTTTGCATTTACCCTTAATGGAAACCAAAACGTCTGTATCTCTTTGTTAACTCAGCTCTTTAGCATCATGATCACTTTGAATCCTCTTTCTATCTTCTAAAATATTTTACTGGCATTTGAAAATATGAAAATGCTTTCTCCTTGTTCATCAAAATTATTCACTAAAAACTTGCTAATTGGATTTGGAATTGAACATTGGTTATTGGTTAACATATAGATAAATATCAATAAGAACAGAGACAACATTAGGATTCATGAGGGGGGATAGATAACAGCACAACTGTGTCATCAAAACCCACCTTTTTTTTTTACACTTGTAAAAAGACACGTGTAATGTGTTTCATCAACATTAAAAAAGGTGGAGCTTTGATCATTCAGTAATTGACATTTTTAATCCTTCTGCAAATGATCTTCAATGGTCTGTCATTGATGGGTAAAATAAACTGTTTTCAGGTTCCTCTAATGGTAGCTTATTTACCCTCCATATTATCATCTTGTCTACAAGGATCCCATGAGAGAAAATCCTTACTGAAATTAAATTAGGGTATTTCTCATAAAATAAATAAATAAATAAGGTTCACTCAGTATGACCTATTCTTCAAGGATTCTCCTAGCATTTTTTCCTAAGTTGGAGTAAATCACTTTTTTGCCTGGTGAATTAGATTTTCTTTCAGAACTAATTTGCTAGGATCACAGAATGAGGAAGAGCTTTACCCTGGGTCCCTAGACATTTGAAACATATAGGTGGCAATCTTTGGTTAATGTGAGGTGAGATTACGCATGAGTATAAAAAACTGAAAACTAAAACTCGAGGATTTTGACCTTCAATCTGGATGGCACTCATTCCCAAAAATACCTAATTATTTTAAACATCACTATCTATGTAAAACTTTGATAACAATTTGGCAAACTATAAAAAAAATTACTACCATTCTGTACCCAAATGGATAGCTCCCAACGAATTAATTACATACCCCAAACTTTTTTCATATTCTAGATCCCTAACATACCAACAACTATTAGATGAAAACAACACTTCGTTAACAAGACAACAACTACAAGATATTGGGATAAATTTGGACTGGTTTACTCACAAATCAATTTTAAATACAATGATCATTAAAAAAGACTTGGTTTTCAAAAAAATAATACAATAGACTTAATTCTCTTTGGACCAAAGGTAAAAATGATATCTAAACTATACAATTATTTATTAGCCCAAGATAACTGTGAAGAGCAAGTTAAAGGCTGCATGATTGCTTGGTGTCAGAATTTTGGTTACACGATCAACCTAGCAGAATGGGAGGAAATATGGACCACCAACTATAAAATGACATTAGCAATGTCATACAAAGAAAATCAACTAAAAATGTTTTACCAATGGCACCTACCTCTGGCGATGTTTTCGAATATATCTTCAAAATGTTGGAAGTGTAAAGCAAAACCAGGGACATTTTACCACCTATGGTGGACGTGTACCCATGCCAAAATATTCTGGAAGAATATTAAAGCGCTAATGGGCCAAATCATATCGATTGATGTAACATTAAAACTGGAATTATTTTTATTAGGAATATTTAGACAAAAATTCACGCGTCAAGAAAAATATCTCATGTTACAGATTTTAGGAGCCACCAGAATTACATATGCACAAACATGGAAGCAGGCAATGACCCCCTCAACCCTAACAGTCATTACCAAAATTTTTGAATGTGCAGAGATGATCAAAATTACTATGGGAATTCAAGACAAAAAAGAATCTGATTTTTATAAAATATGGGACAAGTGGTATCAATGGATTGCAGCAAAAAGATACCAATCCTTTATCTATTAATGATTAGTAAACTCACCCCATCTTTGACCGTTCTAAACAAAAACATTATATACTATTATAAGTAGTCCAAACATCGACAATAACCAATCTGTCTTTAAAGATAAAATATTTGTAACGTAATTTCTTTTACCTTTCTAAACACTCCTAACCGAATTTATTTTTATACTAACTTTTTATATTTTTTCCTTATCATCTACACCTTCTACTCCAACGTACTATTATGTCGCACACCCTACAATCGTCTGCAAATATGCAGACTTTCTTTATCCCTTTTCTTTCTTTCTATACTTGTTTTCGCTATTCTATATCCTTTTGACTTCTCTATTTCTTTTTTTCTTCTTTTCAAGGTCTATTATAACAATGTTATACGTACTATTTAGCTAACTGTTACTTAATATACATCATATATATTATATGCATATATTCTACGTCTGTTGTAAATATATCATGTATCTATCGTCACGAAATGTAATCTTCTATCAAGATAATTACTTACATCATTTATAATTCTTTATATATTACTGAATTATTTACACAATGATGTAACCATCTGTATAGGACCTTTATCTCTTTTGACCCATACCCCTCCCCTCATATCCCTATCTTTTTTAAATGTAAAACTTAATAAACAATTTTTTTTCCAAAACCCCCCCCAGAAAATAGTTATTTGTGAGGCAAAGCTATCAGAATGGCATTGAAAGGAACCAGTGATCAAAGTTCCAGAGTCCTCATTAATAGCAGAAGCTGAAAAGTTCATTAGGCAAACAAAACAACCCGTCATTCCCATTCTCTGGTTTACACTGTCTCATAAACATTTTGGCCACAACCTAACCTTTACTGAACTCTCCTTATCATGCAACTGTATAAATACTGTAGCCTCTTTAAAAAATTATCCAAGTGCACTGGCATAAGTCATCTTCGTTCAGGTTTGAGAGACATCACTGAATTTTCCACTGGCTTTTAGAAAATCCTGTTATGGAGTTCTGCACAGCAGAAATGATGTCCTTAGGGGTGGGGTGGGGAGTTCTCTGAGAAAGAGCAAACCTTAACAAACTTGCAGAGAGCCTGGAAGCGAAGGAGGAACTTTTGAGGCTTCTGCATTCATACTGTAGGTGACATGAGGTTTCTAGAGGCTTCCTGTCTTTGTTAGCAAACAGTAATCATTAATTCGACAAAGGTAGGGCAGATGGGGATGGAAATATTAGAAACGTGACTGGAAGCTTGTCATAACTGAAATATAAATAAAATCAAATTCACACACTCTGCTAGTGAGGCATTCCCCGAGGATGGGCTCCAGTATGAGTCCAAAAGCTCAGGAGACTTAAACCTCTGGTCCCAGTGACTGACCCAGATTGGATTCTGAATCAAATTTAGTGTTTATCCTGGCTCAGTGGAGTGTTTTGGGATGATTGTCAAAGGCCTGTAAATAATGGATTCCCTGTCCCGTAATTATTGTTATATACCACAAATTAAATAGAGGAGAATCTCCTTTATGAAAATTTGTCAGTTTCTTTCTTACCCAGACAATTTACTCCATCTATCCTACTTAAGTGGTGAAGGCTGAATGACTATTTGGGTCTATGAGAGATGCTTAAAAATCCTCAAAGTGGTTTCCTTTGTCTAATATTGTCATAATCATTACGGTCTGACCTTCAAGAATGGCAAGGAAGCAATAGCCATATGGAGATGGTTTTCCTACTACCAGTCAAATAGTGAGAGATTATAGCAATTCGGTTTTCCATGTAAGTAGAGTCAGCTGGTACACTGTCTATCCCCATCTCTGCCATTTCCCCCACTGTTTAGCAGAGTACCTGGCATTGCCAGCTATTATGAATCACCCTTTGTTTTGTATATTTCTGCATTTCCCACCCTGACAGCTTGGCTCTGGAGTCTCATATTCAGCCCAGCAAATTTGGCATCCAATGAATCCTTGCCTGAAAAATCTACTGGGCTTCCCCCTCCCATTAATTTGTAAGACAATAGGCAAGGTAGTTAATTAGTGCTTTCTAAAATGAGTATGAATAGATGAGGTAGAGTGATTCATATGCAAAACATACATCAACTGCACTATGGTCAATAATCTTAGTGTTTCAGAAACCAAGCAAGAAAAGGAATTCTTTCTTTATAGAGCAGGCATTGAGAAGCATAGCCAAATGTTGACTTGGTCCTCACAGTCTTCATTTGTTGTCATCTTATTTTGGAAAGTGGTACATAGAAACATAGAAACATACGTTCTTGTTACATTGGGTTTCCCCTCTGTTCTCTGCCTCAAATATCTCCCCATATGCCCCAAAAGTGCTCTGGAAGATCCCCAACCATCCGGAGCAAGCCTTTCCATCAGCTTTCCGGAAGAATTACAGTACTAGATCCAGCATAATGCTAATTAAAATAACCTCTCTTTAAAGAAAAGAGGAATATAAATGATTTCTCTTGTCAGCCCCAGAGAGAATAGTAACATTGCTTCTTTGTCTTCCATGCACAGCTCATATATCCTCACTGACATTGTACCTGTTCATAAAAATGCCAAATGTCATTTCAGCTGGCAAAGGGAAGTGTGGGCCTTCAACTTGAGCTGTGAAAACCTCAGCCAAATGAAGACTTAGCAGGAGGAAATTGCAAGACACTATATTATAGTTTGCATTATATGGAGGCATATTAAAATATGTATATGTGTTGAATGGGAACTTCCTTGCAGAGGTTTTTTAAAAAATAAAAAATAAAAATAGTTGATCTTTTTTTTAACAGAACTTTAATTGCATGGTTGGCCATTGCTATCAAATTAACTTTTTAAAATCACCCCTGCAGATGTTTCAGGTCTTCCATTTAAGGAGATCCCTCTTGGAACTCTGAGCAATTAATTATGCATTACATTTAAATTGATTTCATCACCTTTGATTAATTTTTTTCCTTTTATTTATCTGCAACTGAAATAAAATATGATCGCAGGTTTGGGTTTAGCATCTTATTTTGAGCACAATAACCATGACCAAAACACCATTTCAATAAGGCTGATTCTAATCACCATTGGAAATGCAGTGGAGCTGTGATGGCAAACCTATTTTGGTTCACATGCCAAAAGGGAGTGTGCACATGTACTAGTATGCGTGCATGTGCCCACACTGCTTCCCACCTCCCCAAGCATGCAAACTCCCCCACACTGCTCCTGCACACAATCCCACACATCCTCGTGCATGCTCACAGGCCTCACTGAAGCCGGGGATAGCGAAAAACGGCCAAACAGGCAAACTGGAAGTTCGGAAAAATTGGTTTCTGGTTTACTCGTTGTGCTGTTTTTTGCACTCCGGAGTGTTCAGCGAAGCTTCCCTGAAGCACCCGGAGGGCAAAACAGCCTTCCCCAAGGCCAAAAATCAGCTGGCCTGTGCGCCCATGCACGCTGCAACCTGGCATAGGGAAATGCCTTGTGTGTCCTTCAATATGGCTCCACATGCCACTGGTGACATGCGTACCATAGGTTCACGATCACTGGATATAGAGTCTTCTAAATCAGTAATGTTGGGTAGATTTGCAGTTTGAGGAGTTGTTTAGTGTTTTGGGCAGGACAGAGAAGCTGAGACACTGTGTGTGCAAAAACTAACTTGATACAAATGAATCAAGTAGGAACTTGTGTGTCAGTGATGTTACAGTGGGAAATACAAGCTGGCTACAAGACTTGAGTTGGATCTTTATGAGTTGTAGGTAATGGAGATGAACAAACAACAGTCTACTTTTCTGACAGCTCTGCCTGACAACTAAGAAGTAACTTTAGAAGGGCTCTCTTTCTTATTTCCACTCAATTTATTTTGCAAGGGAACAGATGTTGTTAGGGGGTTCTATTGTATGGTTGTCAGCTATGTTCAGGAGTTACCAATGCTAACTGGAAATATCCATCCTTATTGCTATGTGTTTAATACCAAGCTCAGTATATATTTATCCAAGTTAGGCACTTTTTTGTATGGAACTTTAAATTTGTTGGAAATGAAATTTTAAATCATATTAATAAGGCTACTCTCCAGAGCATTCTGAGCCAAATCAGTTTATTTTCTGCATATCCATTAAGGACTCCAGCTCAGGTCTTATGGCAAGTATCTACTCCCAACAATAAAATAATTGTTCTTATTTGAACACACTGAGCATAATTGAGATTTTATTGTAAAATCGTCACTCCGTTGCTGTTGGGATAAAGGTATTTTAAGATCCCGAAAAGCTAACATGACATAGAAGAAGACTACAATGATCACATCTCAGTATCATGAGATTCATTAAGTGACATGAAACCATACTGTCATTTTCAGACTAGTATAGCTCTAAACTATTATGAAGTTTTTAAAACAGAAGTTCTGTACTATGTAGAGGAAAAGTAGGAACAAAATAATAAATAAATAAATAAATAAATAAATCCCATGCCACCAGAATCACTTTGCAGAAGAGCAAATTGTGCTTCATTTTCCAGATATAATACGAAGCATATAATTCTCCTGATGTCTATGCATCATTTGCCATATCCTTTAAATGTAGTTGATTTTCCAAACACCTGGTGAGGATTTGTCTAGCTACTGCTGAAATATAGGATATTCCCTCTGCTGGTTTGTTATTTTTTTAATTATTTTTCAGTGATACCATTATCCCCAGTTCATAATGGAAGTGAGCCATTTTTGTCTTCCTGATGCTTTTTATTCTGTGTTCGTAATACCTTTTTGGTCCATCGCAGCTCATGTAGCTTGAAGGGCTGCTGTAAAGGGGTGAAGTTTTGTCAGCATTCTTTTCAGTCCATTCATAAAAGTTCATTTGGCCTGCATGTATTACTTTCATTCTTTGGATGACTCTAGGGACGGGATATACAATATGATGAGCTTAAAACCAGCAGGGAAATAATTTTTACAATTCAGGTTTGCAATGTGCAATTGAAAACCTGAGCCGAATCTGGATACTATATATAAAAACAAAATGGATGCTCTTGGACATATTGAATAGTCTGATATTTGTCATCTTGCCTCAAGGGATTCAAACAAGGCTTTATTTTTATCTTGAAGTAATCAAAATACATCTGAACAAAACCAAGCTATTTTACTGACTGTCTGTAAGACCCAGACATTGACTAGAGTAAGAGCACTCACGTCTTCTGTTTCATCACAGTCACAAACTTTTGATGAACTTGTGAAATTACTGAAGGATCATTTCCTGCCTGCATCATCAATCATTCTACAGATACTTAAATTTCATAGGCAAGTTCAATGACCTGAGAAAAGGCACTGTTGATAATATAACAGAGCTATAGAATCTATCTTAATATTGTGATTTGGGGGAGTTTTTAGAAGATATGCTAAAGAATCAGAAAAAAACCCACTCAGAATAACAGAATTGGAAGAGACCTTGGAGATAATCTAATCCAATGCCCTCCTCAAGCAGGAGACCCTATACCAGTGATGGCAAACCTTTTTTGGCTCAGGTGTTAAAAGGGTAAGGTGACCAGACTTTTACATTGGTAAAGCGGGACACCATTGACCGAGGGGGGGGGAGAGTGTCACGGTTTGTAAGTGATTAAAGTCCGTTAAGACATTAATCCCGCGGAGGCGATAGATAGAAGCCTTTAGTCATTTGTTCAAAACAAGATTTCTTTTATTATAAAAGTTTAAAATAGAACATGTCTCGAGGGACAACATAACAAATACGTCTTACATGATGGTGGATAGAAAAGAGAATGGAGTTTTAGGATGAAGAAGAAGGAAGTGATGTTAGATTTGGCAAGATATTACATCATAACAGGAGGATCTTAGTAAAGGCACACACAGTTAACTCTTTAATTACTAAATGTCTCTGGGGCTGGCAATATTCAGCATGACAGAGAAGTCCTTGATTAAAAATTGAAGCTTCCTCTTCCCAGCACCCAGAGAAAGGAAGTTCATTTTGAGCCTGACTTAATTCTTCAAATATTAATTATTTCTGTTTTTTCAGAGGTAGGTTTTACTCTCTCCAGCAAGGGATCCTTTTGGGAAAGGGACACAGATGTAGCAGGTTGCTCCTTATTCAGACATCCACAGTACCCAAGATATTTTTACTTTAATCTTCCCAAGGTTCAACCCACTCCATTTGCCACAACCCAATCAAGGCCAGCAAAGGCTACATCCAGCCGTTTCCTCATTGAAAATCTGAAGCTTTGTCCAGCCTTTCCAACCGAGGACCCAAAAGCTCTTAGCTGGTCAGCTCTCACAAATAGCTGTGGGGTGGGGGTCTGCGTATGAGCAGACATTTCTGTAAAAGTGGGATATTGCACATGGCCTGCAAATCTTACTGTTTGCCCCACTTTTTTCTGCAATAACCGCTCCACGCAGCCATCGTGTTGCCCTCATGATGGTCTTCCCCCCCAAAAAATCCCCGCTTCATGCTTTCTAATTTCTGCTTGAAAAAACTCCCATCGCTTCCGATCCTTAAGGGGCAAAATAGGCTATTCATGAGTGATAAAAAGCATCTTTGGGACATGTCAAATACCGTGCCCACATTCCTTTCTCTTGGTGGTGGGAGAAGCTTCCTCCTCCCAGCCCCCAGAGAAAGGAAGCTCTTTATTCACTCTGACCCATCCAGAGTGAATAAAGCACTTCCTTTCTCTCAGTGAAGAAGTTTATTCCCTCTCAGTGCCCAGAGAAAAGAAGCCCTTTATTTGCTCTGGGCAGTCCAGAGAAAGGAAAATCGGGACTTTTTAAAAAAAACCACGGGATGCGGGACACATTATTAAAAATCAGGACTCTCCCACCAAAAAGCGGGATGTCTGGTCACCTTATAAAAGTGTGCACATGTGAATGTGCAATAATGTGGGCCCGCATGTCCACACCCATAATGCAATGCCCTTCCCCCTGCATGCACACAACCTCCCATGTTGCCATTCTTCGCAGATGCGCACAGGCCTCACTGAAGCCTCCAACTTCCAGTAGGCCCATTGGGCTGTTTTTCACTCTCCCCAGGGTTCAGGAAAGTTTTCTGAAGCGTGGAGAGAGTGAAAAACACCCAAACAAGCCAAATAGAAGTTCAGAAATGGACTTCCAGTTGGGCCATTTTTCTATGTCCCCAGGCTTCAGGAGGCTTTCCTGAACCCTGGGGAGAGCAAAAATGACTAAAAAACCAAGGCTAAAAATCAGCTATCTAGCGTGTGCATGCATGCTGGAGGGTGCATAGTGCAGCGGCTGGCGTGCCCTCAGATATGGCTCCATGTGCCACCTGTGGTTCGCCATCAAAACGTCGCTACAGAGCACTGCACACCAAGACAACTAGACTCAAGAACAGTTTTTTTCCTGAATGCCATCACTCTACTAAATTCCCTCAACACTGTCAGACTTTTTACTAAATCTGCACTTCTATTCTACTAGTTTTTCTCATTATTCCTATCATCCTTTTCCTCCCACTTAGGACTGTATGACTGTAACTTGTTGCTTGTATCCTAAGATTTTTATTAATATTAATTGTTTCTTCATTGCTTATTTGACCCCTATGACAATCATTAAGTGTTGTACCACATGATTCTTGACAAATGTATCTTTTTCTTTTATGTACGCTGAGAGCATATGCACCAAGACAAATTCCTTGTGTGTCCAATCACACTTGGCCAATAAAAAATTCTATTCTATTCTATTCTATTCTACTCTACTCTACTCTACTCTACTCTGCTCTATTACTGCCCTATACCATTCCAGATAAATGGCTGTCCAGTCTTTTCTTAAAAGCCTCCAGTGACTTCTGAAGGCAATCCATTCCACTAGTTAATTGTCCTCATTGTTAGGAAGTTTCTCCTTAGTTCCAGGTTAGATTCTCCTTGATTAATTTCTATCATTTCGTCTTGCCTTCTGGTGCTTTGGAAAATAAGTTGACCTCCTCTTCTTTGTGGCAGCCCCACAAATATTGGAAACCCTCAGATTGGGGCCTTGTCATGAAACGGAAGCTCTTGTCTGAATCAAAACTGGAAACAAACCCCTTACTATTATGATAAGAGTGTACAATTTCATTGTCTCTGGGATGTGATTTTGAAATTTGTACTGAACACAAATCACTTTTAGGAATATTAAGTCTTCCCTTTTTGTTGTGGTTCCGTCTGAGGCCCCTCCGGGAACGGCTGACCTTCTGTCGGTTTCCAGCTCAGAGGGAGAGGCTGAGGAACAGGAGGTGCAGACAGACGAGGAGGAATCCCAGGCTGAAGAAGAGGGAGGACAGCCAGAGTCCCACCAGGGGGAGCTCTCCTCAGCAAGCAGCCTGGATTCCTTAGAGGAAAGTGCACAAGCCATAATTGATCTGCGACAATGAAGAGCTAATCAGAGACGGAGTCAATTGGCTAAATACTTTCAGCATTAAAGTGGCAGCAGCTGGGTTTGGGTGTGGTGCTCTTGGGAAAGGCTAAAAGGCAGACCCACCCTTCCTGGCTTGTGGAGTTTTATCTTTGAGAGTCGTGGGACCTGACTGTGAACTTTGGTGTCTTGGAATCCTGGTTTGTGCCTTTGACTATTGAAACCTTGGGGGGGGGGTGCCAGCAAGAAGCTTGCTGTATTGTCTGGACATCAGGACCCTGCTGTACTGTATTATATCCTGTCTGTTGGGAAGAACAGGTTTTCCTCTGTGCTTATTTTTTCCAGTTATAAAATACTTTTGGCTTTTATCAGAGTGTCTGGCTGTTTTTCCAGTTGGTGTTGAGGTCTGGGGGAACCCAGACAGAACACTTTTAATATTATCTTTCATGCAGCACTGCTTATGACTACATGCTTGGTTCTAAGCCAGGACAAATAATAGCCAATGGCAATGCTTTGAGTCACCTCCCACATCAAATGCCAGATTTTGTAGTGCCATCAGCAATGGAAATCTTAATGCTGGTGGCCATTTAAGACCTACGTGTTCAGGCTGATAAAATTGCAAGTCTGAATTAGTTTATATAATAAAATGGTTATGCAAGAACTGACTATTCAATTTAGAGTTTAAGCCATTCAAAATCTTCTGTATCATATACCTGCCCATAAAGTGTTTCATTGGAAAATCATGTTTTTTATTACAGAAGAGGGTTATTGAATCACTCTAGGAATACTGCATGGAACCTCTCCTAGAACAATTTGCATGAAACTTCCAAAGATTTCATGCAAATTGTTCTAGGAGGTGTTCCATGCAGTATTCCTAGAGTATACTGCAAAATCACATCCCAGAGACAATGTAATTGTACACTCTTATCATAATAGTAAGGGGTTTGTTTCCAGTTTTGATTCAGACAAGAGCTTCTGTTTCATGACAAGGCCCCAATCTGAGGGTTTCCAATATTTGTGGGGCTGCCACAAAGAAGAGGAGGTCAACTTATTTTCCAAAGCACCAGAAGGCAAGACAAAATGATAGAAATTAATCAAGGAGAATCTAACCTAGAACTAAGGAGAAACTTCCTAACAATGAGGACAATTAACTAGTGGAATTGATTGCCTTCAGAAGTGAAACTTCCAAAGATTTCATGCAAATTGTTCTAGGAGGTGTTCCATGCAGTATTCCTAGAGTGATTCAATAATCCTCTTCTGTAATAAAAAACACAATTTTCCAATGAAACACTTTATGGGCAGGTACCTGATACAGAATTCCTGGTGCCAGGATTTGACTTGAATATTGAAAATGTTTTACTTAGTCTCCAAAAGTTCTTTGGGTTTTACTTAGCCTCCATAGTTCTCTGGAAAGAGACCACGAAGCTTTGGATGAAATGCCATATTGTCTTGGTGGAACCATTTTAAGAGAGAGGCAAAGTTCTAACCATGAACCTTAAACATATATGAAGAAAGATACAATGGTCATTCCAAAACCAGAAAGATATTAGAATAAATATATGTAAGGGTATGGTACAATGTTTTTATTTTCATACGCTAGCAAAATAACGCTTAAGATCATCCAATGCAGATTTGATCCTTCAATGGAAAAAGAGATGCCAGAGATTTAGAAAAGAGAAAGGGTGGCTATAGAAAAGGCCAAGGAACACAATCCATTATAGCTGATGGATGCTGGATGATTGAGAAAGACAAGAATGTCAAAAAGAATTGACCATTTGCTCAATTAATCAAGAAAGGCTTTTCATTATGTCAAGCTGCAGAATGTGCTTAAAAATTGGGAATTCAGAACATTTCATCATCCTTATACAAGTCTACATACTGATCAGGATGCCATCATTCAGACAGAACATGGCAAAACACACTGGCTCCTAATTGGCAAAGGAGTGATAATCTGCATGTGCTCTCCTTAATTATTCAGTCTACATGTTCAATATATATTAAGAGCAGCTGGGGTTGAGGAAGCTGAGTACGGGGATAGCATTTGCGACTGGAAAAAGGAACATCAATAACCAGAACTATGCTGAAGATAGTTCAAAATAAAAATAAACTCTAAGCTTTGTGAAGAAGTATCAGAGAGCAAAGTTTTTTAAAAAGGATTAAAATTAAAGATTAAAAAGGTCCAACTAATGATAACAGACGAGCAAGTAGCCTTACAAATGACAATGAAAATATTGAAATAGCTAATAGCTTCTGCTATTAGAATCAATCATCAATAGTAAAAGAACAAATGAAATTGTTAAGCTGCTTAAAGTTGCCTCAACTGTGATGGGCTGCATTTAAATTTAATGAAAGTGAAAGTGAAAGTGAAAGTAAAAGTAGAAGTAGAAGTGTAAAAGAGTAAAAGAGTAAAAGAGTAAAAGAGTAAAAGAGTAAAAGAGTAAAGGAGTAAAGGAGTAAAGGAGTAAAGGAGTAAAAGAGTAAAAGAGTAAAAGAGTAAAAGAGTAAAAGAGTAAAAGAGTAAAAGAGTAAAAGAGTAAAAGAGTAAAAGAGTAAAAGAGTAAAAGAGTAAAAGAGTAAAAGTAAAAGTAAAAGTAAAAGTAGAAGTAGAAGTAAAAAAGTATAAAAGTATAAAAAATAAATTAAAATGAAAAAATAGGGGAGAGGAGAGAAGAGGGTCAATAAATATGCTGTAAACTAGCAGTTGGTTGAACAGCCATGAAAGTCTTAGAAAAAGTATTGAGATACTATGATGTGTGTCTGCAGAGATCAAAATAGTGGAAGCCATGGTATTCCCTTTGACACTCTATGGAAGTGAATATTGGCTTTTAAAGAAGAGGTCAGAAATAAAATTGATCCACTTTAGTGTTAGAGAAAACTTTTGTGTCAAGAAAACAAATGGTTTGTTTCACTCAAGGTGCAACTGTCCCGGCTGAAGTTATCATATTTTGGACACTTTATGCAAAATCATACTTCTCTTGAAAAGCCTCTTCTCAAAATGGGAAAGGAGGAAAGAAAAATAAGTTAACCCGTAGCAAATATATGAATCCAATTGCAATGATGTTGGGTGCACTGTTGGAATAGTTGAAGGATCAGGTAAAGGACAGATCGTTGTAGGGAAAATCAATTAGTTGATGATGACTTAGTGGTACATAATCAATCCTAGATCGTGGTATTTGCATCATATAAATCAGACAGTGTTAATACTTGTGGACTGTGCCTCTTATCTGGATTATTTTGAGTGCCTGACATTTTATTTGTTTGTCTGCTTTTTGGTTCATTCATTTGTTCTCTTTTTATAGCCTCCCAATTCAACCAAATGAGTTTTGGCGTGTTTCTGAAGCATTTTTCAATTGATATTTTCTGAAGAGCTAACAGAACCAGTTCATTATTTTTACCAAAGCAAATTTCTTTAAACTTCCCACATTTTACCAATCCAATTCCAGGACTACTCTGTCTGAATCTCACCTGCTGAAAGAAGAACTATCTTAACTAGGGGCTGGAAGGTACTTTTATATATACCGGGGTTTCCTGTATGATTGTAATACATTTGGCCTTCTGCAGCGCATGTAACTCAAAAGAGCTGAACCTATTGGATGGTCAGGATTCTTTGTAATTGAGCCAGAGAAAATTGTGTTTCTTAGAACAATAGAATGTGAATGTTGTTTCTTCAATACATGATCTATTACTATTGTGAAGGATAATTCCAGAGTTACCCCCAAATTTCAACCACACAAAAAGTAAATATATTCAAAATTATAGATGTTATTAATCAAGATCAATAATACATATTTAATTATAGAATTTTTTATAGAATTCATTTTTGGCCAATTGTGATTGGACAAACAAGGAATTTGTTTGTGGTATATATGCTCTCAGTGTACATAAAAGAAAATATACATTTATCATGAATCATGAGGTACAACTCTTAATGATTGTCATAGGGTACAAAATAACCAATCAGAAAACAATCAATATTAATATAAATCATAAGGATACAAGCAACAAGTTACAGTCATACAGTCATAAGTGGGAGGAGATGGGTGATAGGAACAATGAGAAGACTAATAGTAATAGTAATGCAGCTTAGTGAATAGTTTGACAGTGGTGAGGGAATTATTTGTTTAGCAGAATGATGCCTCAGGATAGCAGTAGGTATTTTGCAAGAGTTTAGAGAAAACGCTAAATAGAAAGTCCTTGAAACCATTACAGGAAAATTATTTTAACAATAATTTTAATTCAGATCTAAATCAAGAAAAATATTAAATCTGGATAACTACATTTTACCATGCCTCTATTCAAATTTTGTACAACTTACAACAGGGACAGATCTGGGAGTTGGTATATAGTTTCAACTGAAAAGCTTAGGCAGATTTTTTAAATTTTCCTTTCTAGCATTCCCCTGAACATTTCCCGTAAAAAAAGAACCTCTGTTGTCACTAAAACGGCCCATTTCCATTGATGCATATGTTACGGACTTTATGCAATGAATGAGGATATTATCTACTCCAGGTAATGAAACATCTGTAAGAAAACAACCAAGCTCAGAGATCACCAAAGACCCTACATTTCAGCCCTGAGCTACAAATATTCTTCTGTATAAGAAATTCTCAGGGAGAGCCTTTATTCTTGTTGCAGCATCCTTATCCCCAGTCTGCCCATGGCCATAAATAAAATCTTCACACTGATAGAGTTACAGCCCGATCCAAATTCAAAGGCATGTTTAACACGACCACAAATTAATTAGCAGGGATGATCATAATCATTCATTCCAGCCTCATTTATCATAGGAAAAAACTTCAGGGATGAACCGCCACAAAATTTTGGCAAATCTCTGTAGGGAACAAATCTGTGGGGGGGAATTTGCATTACAAACTGTTAGATTCCTTTTGTGTGGGAAGGCAGAAAGGCTTCCCAGATCTGACAAAAACAGCTACACTTCTTATTTTATTTATCTTTCTATCGGAAATGTTAGTCAAGAAGGGATGTTGTGTAAACTCCAGGGAATATTTATGCCACAAAGTAGCATGAAGTCTCTTCTGTCACTGGAATTATAAAGGATATTAACTTTGCTGAATTGAGCTTAATTTGAGAATGTTTTCAAGATAAGTTGGAAACCACCACTCATTTCTATAGAGATTCTCAGTCATCCTGGTCATGGTTGTCCCAAAGTTGGGGGGGATTTCAAGAGGCAACTAAATTTTCTTCTTTTTTTTCTTGTATTATTTCTTCTTCTTTTCCTTAGAGCTAAGAAACTTCTTGGTAGAAAAGCAAAACTTTAAAAAAGAAAAAAAGAAAGAAGAGAAGAGAAAATAAAGAGAAAAAAGAAAAGAAAAGAAAGAAAAGAGAAAAGAAAAGAATAGAAAAGAGAAAAGAAAAGAAAAGAAAGGAACGAAAAGAGAAGGGAGTGTCCACTGTTTAGGAAAAAATGGATATACAGGTAGTCCTTGACTTACAGCAGTTCATTTAGTGACCATTCAGAGTTACAACAGTATTGAACAAAGTGAGTTATTTCACTCACTTGGTTTATTTCATTTTTCACACCGTTGCGACATCTCCAAGGTCAAAATTCAGATTCTTGGCAACTGACACATATTTATGACCGCTACAGTGCCCTGGGGTCATGTGATTCTCTTCTGTGACCTTTTGATAAACAAAGTCAGTGAGGAAGCCAGATTCACTTAACAACTGTGTTACTAACTTAACAACTACAGTGATTTGCTTGACAACTGTGACAAGAAAGGTCGTAAAATGGGGCAAAATTCACTTAACAAATGTCTCGCTTAGTAACTGAAATGTTGGCCTCATCACTCTCTGTTGTATATTAAAATATCTGTTCCTATAAAGCAAGACTATTACTCAGACCTTTGCTTAAAACAGCATCTCTCTCCCTTCAAAGATATTATAGCTAAAGCAGGGGTGAAATAGTCCTGGTTCGCAGGTCTCCCTTTAACTGCTAAGCTAAGCTAACAAGACTCTTTTATAAATGTTTGTGATGGCAATTTTTATTTTAGCTCAGGGATGAAATGCTCCCGGTTCACTTGTGCCTATAGGAAAGCTGGTCGCAAAGGGAATATGAGGCATTGAAGAAGGAAGAATGCTTTGCACATGCACAGAAGGTAAATGAATGCAAATTGTGGCGTCTGGGCTGGTAGATGGAGCCTCACACTCTCTTCACGACTGGCTTTCCGATGACCAATAGGCACAAGCAAACCAGGAGTATTTCACCCTGAGCTAAAGTAAAAATCACCATAACAATCATTTATAAAAGTCTTGTAAACTTACCTTACCAGTTAAAAGAAGACCTGTATCCTTGCCAACATTCTGATTAGACGAGAAAGCTGTCAGTCCTAAGGAGAAGTTTCTCAGGCCAGCCTCTTTTCCAGCTACTAGAGATTCTGCTATCTGTTGGAGATTTGATAGAAGCTGATGCTCATTTGTGCAAGTATATGGTCCTGAACATAAGCAGGCTGCTGAATAAAAAGAATGCTAAATAAATAAACCACAGAATACGTCTGCATGTTCATAATGTATTTGTCTTGGAGGCAAAGTATGAATTTAGCTCAGCTATCAATGAATGTTAATAGACACCCATTACATTTGAAATAAAATATTTATTAAGAAATAGAAAAATCTCTCTTCTATCTCAAATACATTTCAAAAAGAGGCACAATTGTGATGGTCTGAAGCACAAGAAACATCATTAGTAGGCTCTTTCAACTAACTACTGCTTTTGAATTCTGGCACTGGAGAAGACCCTTGAGAGTCCCTTGGACTGCAAGAAGATCAAATCAGTCAGCCCTAAAGGAAATCAAACCTGACTGTGTTTTGGAAAGACTGATGCTGAAGCTGAAGCTCAAACACTTTGGCTACCTAATAAGAAGAGAGAAAAAACCCCTGGTCACCCAAACCAGTAGCAACTCACTGGTGATGTCATGGTTGGTGCTGATTCTTGGGCGCCGCCTTTTATTTTTTAGTGAATTTTTCGCTGTTTGGATGGCTTCTCCTCTTCTGCTGCTTGAAAAGGGGCCCTCCCACCCCCAGGTTAATACTGACCTTTACTTCTTCACCCGAAGCACAGCTGATCAGCTCCTCAGGTGTGTTTTGGGCTGAATCCTGCTACTGAGAATGTGTGAAACCCAAATTGCATGATGGGACATGAACGAAACATCACTATGCGAACTGGTGGTGAAGATAAGTGGAACCCACCCCTGCATTGGACGGTGGGGGACCCGAAATGCTATGGTCCATGGGGTTGTGAAGAATCGGGCATGACTTTGTGAGTGAACAACAACTAAACAACATGCAAGATGAAAGACAGATACAGTGACAATTGTTGGAGGCAGAAGTAGTATTTAGCTGGTTTGGACTGGTTCAGGCGAACTGGTAGTAGTGACCTGCGGGTGGCCGCCCACCCAATCCAGCACTTTGCCATCCTATTTAGCCACTTTTTCAAGCCACATGCATGTGTGCAAACCATGCACACAAGCAAAGTGCATGAATGGAAGGGCATTCATTTACACGGAAGGTGCACACGCGACTGAAGCTAGTCTATATGCGCTGGGTGAACCAGTGAGAATCCCACCTCTGGTTGGAGGCTTTCCCTTCATCTATTTCTAGCCACTTGCGCTAGTGGTCAAAAAAGAATGATCGGTACTAAAAAAGGGTGCAACCTCCAATCTTCTTTTCCTTTAGGCACAACAGCTAAGAAATGTCAAGAGATGACAAAATAGAAAAGGTTCTGTAAAACCAGAGAATGTTCTCCAGGTGTTTTGTCACAGGCGTGCAAGCATTCCAGCCCTTCCTTAATTTTAACTTTACTACACTTCATCAGTGAAGTGTAGTAAAGTGTAGTCAGTGACAATATTCTTTAAAAGCTCTATAAATGTTTTCATGTTTTTAAAGACAACAGTGAATGGTTATGGTGGCCTTTTAAGTGTAACCATTGATCCCACAAACTAGTGGCACAGACTGGCTTCCTTGTTGCCATCAGTCATGTTGGTATGCAAACATTTTGTTTTGTTTTTTTAAGTGCGATAGCAGCAGCCTCTGTTTGCATTTGCAGCAGGAATCTAATTTTTCACTGGAGCTCACAACCCCAGCAGCTGTGGGAGTATGAAAGGAATAAGGTTATATGCTTATGCTGCTCTACATGTAATATCTTCATATTGGGTCTGGGCTGTAGATCAAAAATTACTTGCATGTAGAGGAAATTACTTTTTTTCCTAAGGCATGAATAAGGCTGGAAGGATGAGACTCAAGCTGCCGTCTTATTGGAAGAACATTTTACCAGTTTATCAACATTTACACTTTTTGCTGTCCCTAAATATTCCTTCATTCATTTCCTTGACGAGAACTCATGAAATTACCCTGTATACAAATTTTATCGGTAATTGCTGCTTTTTTCACTGCTATCATGTTGATCTGCCTCCCTGCTTCCATTATGCAAAGCAAAGCTGTGTTAAATAACACAAAAGTGGCAAAGAGAACCACACTTTATTGATGCAGGGTGAACAATCATTGTAGTAATTTTATCCTTTTTCTTACCATACTAATTCTTCCAAGATTTCAAAAAAGAGAATATTGAGAAAATAAAGAATCAAGATCAACAGATTTATTTTGCTTTCTACAGCTTTAGACTATATTGAAACATAAGTACGTTCTCTCTTGCTTCGCATAAGCATGTAATTAACCCCCCTCCCTGGAGGTGGGGAAAATGAATGCATTTTCATATGCGTTTCTCCTAAGGGATTCATTTTGTACAGATTTTTCTCCCCAATATGTACCTTTTTCTCAAACAATTGTTCCTAACATAGGCTTTGCAGTATTCAATTTATCCCAATGAGTGTGCATCTCTACATATTATCTTCACTTGAGAGCTGAATCACAAAATGATGAGATGTGGAAATCAAAACAAAGTTTACATTTGCTTCGTGTACTACTTTGGGAATGTGTACATTAGCTTAGATCTCAGCACAACATGAATCAAACCATTTTCTACTTCATACCTACAAACACGAAGATTACAAATACTAATCATAGATTCCCCAGAGGCTCTTTTCTTTCTGAATAGTCACTGAATCGGTTATGCATTTTTTAAAAAATGTTTAATCCTCTTTTACTAAAAATAAATCATAACAACACAGAGTTAGGCAAATTATTAAATCTAAATTTGAAAACAAGCCCTGTAGAACCTAGAGCAAAAGCACCCAGTGCAAAACAATGAGTTTAAATTTAAGGTATGTTTGGGAAATGAATGATCTAAAGGCATTTACAAATAACATTTTCCTCATAATGTCAAAAGATAACAAACTTCCTTGAGAAGCAATTCCAGATTGTGTGTGTGTATGTGTGTGTTTATATCTATTATCTATCTATCTATCTATCTATCTATCTATCTATCTATCTATCTATCTATCTATCTATCTATCTATCTATCTAACTATCTAACTATCTAACTATCTAACTATCTAACTATCTAACTATCTAACTATCTATCTACCCTGTTTTCCCCAAAATAAGACATCCCCTGTTAATAAGCCCAACTGGGCTTTTAAGTGCATACTAGTATAGCTAAGTGCTTATTTCAGGGTTCAAAAAAATATAAGACAGGGTCTTATTTCTGGTGAAACACTGTATCTAGGGGTGGGCTACTGCCCGGATGGAAGGGAACACAGCGGGATAGCGAAAATGGAGCTCCACCCCAGAACACCCAATTTGCACTGAAAGATGTTGAAAGAAAATGCAGGGCATCCTGCATAAGCCACGCCCACAGTGTGGTAGTAAACATTTTGGTATCCCTTCACGTATCTATCTGTCTGTCTGTCTGTCTGTCTGACAACCAGCAACTTGTAGTCTAGCCCTTTTATAGAGAGCTGTCAGATACAACAACCAATAGCATTTGAGCATTCTCTTAGTCAAACACTGGACCTGGGTGAAACCATGTATAAACTGTCAGTACATAACACCCATCCCCTCCTGATTGGAACAATCCATGCGGCACATAAATATTTACATAGGTAGACAGGGCGTTTAGGAACCCTCCCTGACCTGCCCAGCTAAATAGTGGGTGAGGCATCAGCCTGAGTGGACAGGTCTGCTGTTGCTCCTGAGTTTGAGCATGGAAGCTCATAATGAATGTGCTGTGAGCCGCCCCGAGTCTGCGGAGAGGGGCGGCATACAAATCTAAATAAATAAATAAATAAATAAATAAATAAATAAATAAATAAATAAATAAATAAATAAATAAATAAATAAATAAATAAATAAATAAATAAATAAATAAATAAATAAATAAATAAATAAATAAATAAATAAATAAATAAATAAATAAATAAATAAATAAATAAACAAACAAACAAACAAACAAACAAACAAACAAACAAACAAACAAACAAACAAACAAATAATGCTACAGGGTTCCTGGTTCCTCCTTTAGGTCTTCTGGCTCCATCGGGCTTGGGACAGATAGGGAAGGAGTATAATTATTTACAATTTCTGGTTTTTGCAATTTTCCCTTAATTCACTTTCTCAGTTGGCCAATGTGCCTTTTCCAAAGCTGGCCATTGTTTAGCTGGATTTCATAGCACATTGGACCCAATATTTTTTCAACCTCCCTAGGTAGATTTTTGAGAAAAACCTTGTGGTCTGGGCTTGATCACTTTTCTGTTTTGTTATGTTGTTTGGGTGCAGATGGTCTAATACAAATCAGAGCCTGCAGCATATGAGGAATTGGCCAGGCTGTGGCCTGTGGTAGCACTGGGTGTAATGTGTTGGTTTAAAACCATGGTTGCAAACCTTTTTTTTGGCCGTGATTAACCTAAGCATCTCTAAAATCCTGAGGCCTCCTCTTCCCCATGACATATAATTCCTATTATTCAAAAAGTTAACTACTCACACAGAGGAAGCCTAAAAGGCCATTAAATAGGTTTAAACAAGGTTCCAATTGGCCCAATTAAAAATAAAATTGCCCCCTGTGGGGCGTGGGCCCCATGTTGGGAACCAGGGAGTTAAGAGAAACTTGTCCACCCTGGTCTGCCACTCCCCATGGCCTAGGCTTCCTAAGGCCTCCTTTGCAGAAGAAGTGTACAGGTATCACCTCTCCTGCAGGAGCTGCTTTGGTTGCCAATTTGCTTTTGGATACACTCAAAGTACTGGTTGGTATCATTAAAGCCCTCCTTGGTTTGGGACAAGATTATCCAGGGGACCATCAATTGCCGGTCATATCTACCTGACCCAGCAAAGTGGGGAAGCAGGAAATGTTACGAGTCGCATCCTTGATGGAGATACACCTGGTGGGACCAGAAGAAGGGCCTTCTCCGTGGTGGTTCCCTCTCTCTGGAACATCATTCTCCCAGTGATTAGAATGTCTGCCACTCTAATACTCTTACAGAAGGCAATGAAGGCCTGATTTTGCCAGCAGGCCTGGGAAACCCAGGGTAGGATGGAGACCTTTAAATGGTTCGTGTGATCCTCTCTCACCTGGGAGTGGGTGGGAGGGGATTAATTTTGTTGTATTATGCTATATTAACTTATTCAATCCTTTTTGTTAGTTTTTATTGTTTTAAAATGGTTTTATATTTTTGAGTCACTATGGGAAAATAGGGAGCAATATAAATCCGATAGATAGATAGATAGATAGATAGATAGATAGATAGATAGATAGATAGATAGATAGATAGATAGATAGATAGATAGATGTAGGTAGGTAAGATAAACAAACAAATGTCTAAGTGCTATGTAGATCTAAATATGTTTTTTTGCAGATGCAAAGAAAATTAGACAGCTTGCCTGTTTAGATATCTGTTAATCCATGTAATGGAGAGGCCAATATGCCAATATGGTCCTCTTTGTGTCATGCTGAAAGGGTGCCTACAAACCCGAGAAGTTATGGCTGTTCAGCAAGCAGCTTTTCTGCATCAGAACTGACGATACCAGAGATTAATTCTGAACTTTCAGCATGCAAAAGAGATACAATTGAAGAACAGAAAGCCTGAACAGAGATCAACGTGGGTGGGTTGGCTATCCCTCAAATCATACACTGTCCAATTATGCGGTCTTTTCGCTTGGTTCTGAAATTTTTCGCCGCCACCTTCTGTTTTCTTTTACTGACTTTCTTTTACTTATTTGAGCAATTCTCTTGCCAGTACCTGAATGGGACCTGTACAAAACATTCATGCAGAAAGACAGTGATGCTGTTTGCATGCCAAAGAGCTATCTTCAAAACTGCTTTAGAGATTGCCTGACGTGTCATCTAGCTTGTTCAGTTCTTATTGTGTTCTATTCTATTGTTTTATATTGAGCTTGTATTGTTTTCCCTTTCTATGATAGTTTGATTTTGTTCTACTGTTGATAATTTAACACGGTGGAGTAATCTAAAGCCAAGGGAAAATTTTGTTCAATTGTCTCATAAGACCATCCCTTCTCTCAACTTCTGGTATAAATGGGATATTTATGTGGTTTCATTGGCAAGAATATCAGGCAGTTTGCCACTGCCTTTTTACAGGATGTTTTTATATCTTTTCAGTCTACAGCCCTCGTTTAAGTCAATCATGTCAAGAACCTACTAACATTTGCATAGATCATTTTGAGTAGAATGGAAAAATAAAGCTGAGATGGGTGAGAGAATGATGGCTGGATTTGCCAAACCACATTCTGATTTAACCATGCACAACAATGATTCAATATTATAATTTCCACCAGTTGAATGACTGGAAAAAGAAGTAACAAAAATTCCCTATAAGGAACCACCTAATCAGTTACTTATAAGGTCCGAAACTGGTTCCAAGCCAGTAGGGAAGCATTTCATGCCTGCCCCCTTACCATTTATTATCCCAGCAAATGCTAATAAAATGTATCTATCCACGTTTGAAAGGGAAAGAATTAAGAAGGCCAACAAACTGTGGTCTGATATATAGGCAGTTCTCTACTTATAGTTTATAGTTTATTAGATTTGTATGCCGCCCCTCTCCGAAGACTTGGGGCGGCTCACAACATAATAGTAATACAATACATTACAAATCTAATAGTAAAAGTTAAATCAGTTTAAAAACATTAATACATATTAAAACATAATTGTAATACAATACATTACAAATCTAATAGTAAAAGTTAAATCAGTTTAAAAACATTAATACATATTAAAATCCCTAACTATACAATCATACACATTCAACCTAATCCATCATACAGTGAGGCTGAAAACATAATAAAAAAAGGGAGGAGAAATTGGTAATTATCCCCACGCCTGGCGACAAAGGTGGGTCTTCAGCATTTTACGGAAGGCGAGGAGGGTGGGGGCTATTCAAATCTCTGGAGGGAGTTGATTCCAGAGGGCCGGGGCCGCCACAGAGAAGGCTCTTCCCCTGGGTCCCGCCAGCTGACATTGTTTGGTTGACGGGACCCAGAGAAGGCCAGCTCTGTGGGACCTAACTGGTCACTGGGATTCGTGCGGCAGAAGGCGGTCTCAGAGATATTCTGGTCCGATGCCATGTAGGGCTTTATAGGTCATAACCAACACTTTGAATTGTAACCGGAAACTGATCGGCCACAACTGAGCCTAAAATATCTATTGTTGAGTGAGTTTTTCTCCATTTTACAACCATTTTGCCACCGTTGTTAAATGAATCTCTGCAGTGGATAATTTAGTAACAAGGTTGTTAAGCAAATCTGGTTTCCCCATTGATTTTGCTTGTCAAAAGGCTACAAAGGTGATGACATGATCTTGAGACACAGTAATGGTCGTAAGTATGAATCCTTTGCCAAGCATCTGAATTTTGATGACATGATCATTGAGATGCTACAAAGGTTGTAAGTAAGGAAAAATGGTAATGAGTCACTTTTTTCAGTGCAGGGGTAATTTGAACAGTAACTAAATGAACTGTTGTAAGTCAAGGACTTACCTGTACTTCAAATGATCAGACTGCCCTTTTCTTGGAATGTTTTGGACAGATTAAACATAATTTATTTTTTTCATTATTTATTCATTAGATTTCTATGCCGCCCTTCTCGAAGTGACACAAAGCTACTCAGAATGCATACTGCTGCAAAATAAAATGTAATATTGTATATACATATGTAGCCAGTGTGGTACGTTGGTTAAGGTAGCAGGTGAGGAACTAGGAGACTGTGAATTCTAGTCCTGCCAGAAGCACAAAGCAGCTGGTTGTGTCCTTGGACAAGTCATTTTCTCTCCACCCTACAAAGCAAGCGATGGTAAACCATTTCTGAAAAACCTTGTCTAGAAAACTGTAGGATTTAGTCCAGGCAGTTGCCAGGGATCAATGCTCACCTGAAAGTGCAAAAATGAATCCAATCAATCAATCAATCAATCAATCAATCAATCAACAAACAAACAAACAAACAAACAAACAAACAAACAGACTTATATGCTGCCCTTCTCCAAAGACCTCAGGGTGGCTCACAACATATAAGGAAATACAAAACCGTTCAATAGCCCAATTTTAAAAATAATCTATAAATCCAAGTTTTAACCACACTCATTCACAACACAGTCATATTGACAGCCGGAGCAAGATGTTAAAGCTCAACGGCCCCAAGCCTGCCAGCATAAGTGAGTTTTCAAAGCCTTCCAGAAGGCAAGGAGAGTGAGGGCAGTGCGAATCTCTGGGGAGAGTTGGTTCCAGAGGATCAGAGCTGCCAGCCAGCATTGCTTGACTGACGGGATTTGGAGAAGGCCAACTCTGTGAGCACTAATTGGTCACTGGGATGCATGAGGCTGGAGATGGCCCTGTAAGTAACCTGGTCCTAAACCATGTATCTTCTCAGGCAAGCTGTTCCACTGGTTGATCACTGTCACCGTCAGAAATTTTTTCTTATTTCCAGGTTGAATCTCTCTTTGTTCAGCTTCTACCTGTTATTCCTTGTCTGGCCTTCTGGTGCTTTGGGAAACAGCCGGACTGCCTCCTCTCTGTGGCAGCCTCTCGGAACACTGCTATCATGTCACTACTGGTCTTTCTCTTTGTCAGAGTGGCTATGCTCAGTGCCTGCAACTGCTCTTCGTATGTTTTAGTTTCCAGTCCCCTTATCCTGGTTGCTCTCTTCTGCACTTTTTCGAGGGTTTCAATGTCTTTTTTGTAGTGTGGTGACCAAAACTGGATGCAGTTTTCTTGGCATGGTCTACCTAAGGCTTTATTAATATCTCCCTAGTCCTAGTCCAGGGGTAGGGAACGTTGGCTCTTCTATGACTTATGGACTTCAACTCCCAGAATTCCTGAGCCAATCATGCTAGCTCAGGACTTCTGGGAGTTGAAGTCCTCATGTCATAGAAGAGCCAACGTTCCCTACCCCTGTCCTAGTCTATAAATCTAGAGTAAAAAAAATCTATGGGAATTGGGAGTCTTCCCAATGATTAGGAATGTCCTGATCGATAGAAAGTTGAACCCAAGGCTTCTGAAGATCCCTTCAATTATTCCATGGAATGGTACTAAAGGCCATATCTGGGTACCTTCAGAGTAGAATGCATTCCTGCATTATAGAGAAATGCATTCACTACTACCAGTAAGGGGGGATGTTAATGACAAGAAGGCCAGAATCACAAGAAGCTTCCAAACAGATTGTACAACAGCAGATAAGAGATGTGGAATAGCGGAAGAAAAGGCTGTACAATAATTATTTTACAAAATTCCTGAACAATCAACAAGGAATTCTTGTTATGATCATCTGTCAAGTGCCTGGAGTTTTCAGGCAGTTCAAATGAATGTAAAGATTTACTGCAGTTTAAGCTCTCTACAAGAAGCCAACTACTGGGCGAATAGAAATGTGGAGGAGATAAGAGAAGCATTGAAGGTTGGCTGGACTCTGCAGGCCTGCAGAGACTCATGATTTATGATGTGATTGACCCCTCCCTCGGGCTTAGCCTGGTTATCTCCTACAACTTCACTGCCATTTTTATCTTATTATACTTTGAACACTCTTAAAAAAAGCTTTTTCCTGCACGTACAATATGATTTGGTCTTACAAGCTTTATTCTGATTAACTGCAAGATTTCCAGGGATAAATCAACAAATGCAAAGCAAATTCCAAAATAATGTACCAAGATAGATTGTCAGGATATAACTAGCAAAATGCAATCGTATGGTGCATGTCAGATTAAACATGCTTCTTTAAAGGGCCACCCATTTTTATCCACATATATCCCAAGATACCATTTTCTTTTCATGTGTAAGCCAAAAGTGGAGAAAGAAGCAATTGAAAAAATGTCCTAATCGATAATTTCTATCTAATTTAGATCTAATCTCAGTTGTTCCTTTCAAAGAACTTTAGCAAGATGAGATACTTCATTTCTCCAAAAGACTGTTTTCTAAATGTTGCTAGGATTCTTCCCTTTCTTACTTTTTACATCCATATTCTTGGCTACACTTATCTGTTAGAGAATTTACTAAAAGTTACAGACGCTGAATCATTCTCCCATTGGACAAGTGAGGACAATGTTTATACGCCATGTCATCATATGACTCTCCTTATAAACAATAATTTCACAAACATAGTGTCCCAAAGCACAGGTTTCTTAGTTGCACCATTGGCAAACTGGTTGCAGCGGTGGCAGTGGGAGGCTCCGCCCACCTAGTCAGATAACATTACAGGTGTTCTGTGCATGCAACCAATAGCAAAGGTAAGTGAAACCCATCAATGGGTTGCACCATAAGACTGCAAAATTCTTCCATCATCTTTCATTATCTTCTTGACTCTTTTGCACTCATTCTACTTGAATTCTACTTGAATTCTACTTTAAGGGTGGGATTTACAAGCATGTGGATTAGTTTGCCTGTTGCCATTGACCCTGTGTGCAGAAGGCAGAGCAAATGAAGATAGGGACAGGTTGTGTTACTGCTGAAAAACAACTGGCCTTCCCAGATCCCTCAGAAGTTCTTGGAAAACTTTTGACTTAAGTGTCCTTTTGTTTATTTAGAGTTAGTCCATTAAGACCCATTCAAAATGCTGCAGGGCAGGATCCTGGAAAAACAACATTATCAAGCTGCAGAAGTCACAATATAAACCCTTAATGCAAAGGTTTTGCCAAGGTGTTATTTTACTTACCTCTAATTGTCTATGTGTGCAGTGAACCTTTTTCAGAAAGATAATGTTCAGAGAAAGAACAAACTGCTCTATTTGTGAAGTGAATCTCTAATGTATTTGCAGTCTCTAACTACAAGTCCATCACTCTAAAGCTATTGTACTAAATAAATTTGTTCTTTTCTGTTAATCACCCACTGAAATCTTTTTTTTTTTTTTGCTTCTTAAAGAGTGACAATCTTATTTTGCAAAAAATACTTTCTTCCTGTACTTTTTGGCTTCTTACAAAGCACTCATTGCATCAAACTGCAAATATGCAGGTAAAACAAAATGGAATGAAGGCATTTTTACTAGCTCTTTTCATGCCTAATGAAAACATAGAAACATAGAAACATAGAAGACTGATGGCAGAAAAAGACCTCATGATCCATCTAGTCTGCCCTTATACTATTTTTTGTATTTTATCTTAGGATGGATATATGTTTTTCCCGGGCATGTTTAAATTCAGTTACTGTGGATTTACCAACCACGTCTGCTGGAAGTTTGTTCCAAGGATCTACTACTCTTTCAGTAAAATAATATTTTCTCATGTTGCTTTTGATCTTTCCCCCAACTAACTTCAGATTGTGTCCCCTTGTTCTTGTGTTCACTTTCCTATTAAAAACACTTCCTTCCTGAACCTTATTTAACCCTTTGAAATATTTAAATGTTTCGATCATTTCCCCCCTTTTCCTTCTGTCCTCCAGACTATACAGATTGAGTTCATTAAGTCTTTCCTGATACGTTTTATACTTAAGACCTTCCACCATTCTTGTAGCCCGTCTTTGGACCAGTTCAATTTTGTCAATATCTTTTTGTAGGTGAGGTCTCCAGAACTGAACATAGTATTCCAAATGTTGTCTCACCAGTGCTCTATATAGCGGAATCACAATCTCTCTCTTCCTGCTTGCTATACCTCTAGCTATGCCGCCAAACATCCTACTTGCTTTTCCTACCGCCCGACACTGCACTGTTCATTTTGAGACTTTCAGAAATCACTACCCCTAAATCCTTCTCTTCTGAAGTTTTTGCTAACCCAGAACTGCCAATACAATACTCCGATTGAAGATTCCTTTTCCCCAAGTGCATTATTTTACATTTGAAAACATTAAACTGCAGTTTCCATTGCTTTGACCATTTATCTAGTAAAGCTAAATCATTTACCATATTACAGACGCCTCCAGGAATATCAACCCTATTGCACACTTTAGAGTCATTGGCAAATAGGCAAACCTTCCCTACCAAACCTTCCCCTATGTCACTCACAAACATATTAAAAAGAATAGGACCCAGAACAGACCCTTGTGGCACACCGCTTGTAGCCTGTCTCTGCTCAGAATAATCGCCATTAACAATAACTCTCTGATGTCTATGCTTCAGCCAGCTGCAAATCCACTGAACTATCTAGGGATTAAGTCCAATCTTCACTAATTTATCTATCAGCTCTTTATGTGGAAACATATCAAAGGCTTTGCTGAAGTCCAGATAGGCAATATCCATGGCACCACCTTCATCCAACACTTTTGTGACATAGTCACATAATGACAGGTGCTTTGCTTTTTCAGGATTGCATTCTAACACTCTCAAATCAAATTCGTAGCTGGTGAAACTTTCAAGTTTTGCCTTGAATCATATGAAACAACAGTGTCACAGAAACTTTTCATGACCTCTTAAAAGAGATAGCATATCTCATACTTATTGTGCAAGAAAGATTTCTCCAAAGTCCATTCCATATTTGGCAAACTTGCTTCTTGTAAAAATGTTGCTATGTGTGCTTCAACTCGTAGGATTAGGTCTTCTTCAAATATTGATATTGATGAGGTTGAGTTCCTTCATAAATAACAGACTCATGATCTAAAGGTGTTCTTGGACTCAGTTCCTGCTAGAGGACCAGCAAAATTATGTCTAGAAAGAACTTCCCTGTCTCTGTTAATAAGCCATAAATTGTAGCCTTGCCTAGAACAGGACACTCTGAAGAGCTCTAAACACATCCTTGTATCTGATGATTGCAACCCACTTTCCATGGGACTGCCATTGAAGATGTCTATGGAGATTCTCAGTCATCCAAGTCATGGTTGTCCCAAAGATGCTTTTTTCAAAAGGCAATTGTACTTTCTTGTTTTTCTGTGAAGATGTTTTTCTTCTCATCCAAGAAGCTTCTTCAGCTCTAAGTGGATGTGGGGTGGGGGAGATGGAAGATTATCTGTCCTTGAAGATCAACTGGGCAAAATACAACTTTCTGTGTGCTTTCTGAGCAATCATGGTATTTATTTGTCAAGAATAAATGTATTTACAGATAATCATTGACTTGCAACTATAGTCCTCGATTTACAAATATTTGTTCAGTGAATGTTCAAAGTTCACTGAATGTTCAATGAAAAAAAGTGACTGATGACCATTTTTCCACACAGGATACTGTGGTACCATCCCTGTGGTCACTTCCAATTTAGACAATTTGCAATGTCCCTGGATCATATGATCACTTTTTGTGACCTTCCAACAAGCAAAGTCAATTAATTCACTTATCAAACAGGTTACTAACTTAACAACTGCAGTGATTTATTTAACAACCATGGCAAACAATATGTGGTGAAATGGGCTAAAACTCACCCAACAATTGTCTTGCTTAACAATGGAAATTTTGGACTCAGTTGCATTCATTAGTCAAAAACTACCTGTATGTAAAATTGTCCCTCAACTCAGGTAAATAGGAAATTTCTCCTGAAGATCTCCTCTTATCATGAGATACAATGGGAGAGGATATAAATTTAGGTGATTATCTCACCTCTTTGGAACATCTTAACCTCCGAAGAAAGAATGGATCCCATTTTAATGCCTTCTGAATTGCCTTTAAAACTCATTAAGCAGCTAGAAGGAAATCTGTGCCATTATTATTTCTGATTGCCTAAAAGGGGTTTTTCACTATTTTTATGTTCTTCTTTGTACTCTTTGATTTGTACATCATGTAGAGCCTCTTGAGTCAGGTGGCTCATAAATAAGTATGTGTAATATTTTAAACCAGCTGAGTTATCTTCTCCCCCACTAAAATAATAGAAGTAATGCTAGATGCTTAGAAGTAGAGAAACAGAGTAAAGTCACCAAGGATCTCTTTCAGAGAGAAATAAAATGATCCAATAATACACAAAACGTTACATCATTAACAGCAATTGTTGTATGTATTCAGCTAGTAATTTATTGTTCTCAGTTTTGACATGCCATACAAAATATTTAGTAAATGCCCTCCCTCCTTGTGACTTTAGGTTATCCTTATTCATAGGACCACTTTCTTCATAGTATGTCAACTCCTGTTGATTTCATGGTCTAAGCTAGGTGGTTTTCCTCCCAATAACACAAAAATAGTCTGCTGGACCATTTTGCAATTTCCCAATATAAGCCGAAAGGGCCCTTGTGACCTATGAGCTGAAAAGGACCTTGTGTCAAGGATTAACTTAATCCTAGGTGATATTCCATTGTGTTACCATATAAGGTAAAAGAAGGATGTAAGCATGTTAAACAGTAATGTGTTCTGTCTGGGTCCCCCCAGACGCCAACACCAACTAAAAAGAGTATACAGACACACTGGTAAAAAGCAAAGGCAGTTTATATATTTGAAAGCAAACACAGGTAACAAAAACTGTTCTTACAGACAGGAACGTTATGAAGCTTCACAGAGGTTTCATGACGGCCAGGCAATAAAACAGGATTCTTGCTGGCAAAAACAACACTGGAGGTAATAAAACCCACGCCTCCCCCAAGTCTTCAGCCTTCGAAGCCACAAGCCAGGATCAGAGACGCCAAGAATCGAAGCAAGGTCACAGGACTCCCAATTGATAACTCTCCACAATACAGTAAGGGTGGGCCTGCCTTTTCAACCCTGCTGAGGAGAACCACACCCAAACCCAGCTGTTACCAATTCACGGCTGCCCGTCTCTGCCTCATATCTATGATAGCCTGGGCGTCTTCATCTAGTGACTCCAGGCTACTCGCTGGGGAGAGGGGGTCTCAGGCTGCTCTCCCTCCTCCTCTTCCTCTTCTGCCTGGTCCTCCCCCTCCTGTTCATCGTCCTCCCCCTCTGAGCATGGATCCGTCAGAGTTCCAGCCGTTCCCTGAGGAGCCTCAGGCTGAATCACAACAGTAATGAATGCTGAGTCATAGGGTGTAAACTGCAACCTGATTGGGCCATAAAATGCAAAGCAACTTTACAATGATTGTTGGCTGTTATCTGTTGGCTGTTGCTGTTGGTGGTGGTAATATTGTTAGTTGGCTGCTGGAGCTATTTTGAGCATGAGTTAATTGTTTAGTTAGAGCTGTAGTATTGATATGGAGAAACCTGGTTTAGTATCTACATGCAAGTAAGCTTTGCTGCATATAGTTAAAGCAAAGTTTGTTCCTGTAAATAGAAGACAAAGGCAGAAGATATTTTGATTGCACTGAAGAGTAAAAACTGTTTACTACTGTTTTTTACAAAGTGTCTTTGTTATTTCTCTGCACTGGTTCCTAAATTGCCACACTATAAATTCTGGTATCTTATCAAGTCCTGCTCCGTAGCTCTTGGAGATTTTCTATTCCACATCCCTGTTAAAGGAGGAGATCCTATACCATTTCAGACAAGTCACTGTCCAGTCTCTCCTTAAAAACCTCCAGTGATGAAGCACCCACTATTTGTGAAGGCAAGTTGTCCCACTGGTTAATCTCACTGATATAGGAAGTTACTTAATTCCAGATTGCTTCCCTCCTTGATTAGTTTCCAACCATTGGTTTGTGCTTTGGGGCTTTTGAAAATAAATTGACTCCCTCCACTTTGGGGAATCTTTGCATGGAATCTTGCATTTTCGAAATACACTTTGAAAGTTCCAAGGAAAAAGAAAAAGGTTAAAAAAAATGCAATTCAATTTAATTCAATTCAATTTATTGGATTTATATGCCGCCCCTCTCCGAAAACTTGGGGCGGCTAAAAAAAATGCAGTTTACAGGATTGAACATTGGAGTCAACAAATCCATCCAACCAAATGTTTCTCAATGCACTCAAAGTGAAAAATTCCAGAACAACCAGTATTCAAGTAAACTGAAGCAAGAACTGAGCACAGCAAATTTCCAGTAAGCAGTAGAGGTGAGAGAATATTGTTTTATTTTCTGGTTAACTTGGTGCATACCCCTTTGTGCTATTGCTTGTAAAGATTTCAGAGTGACTTTGAAGATAAAGCCTTACTGCCTTTAAAAAGATATCCTAGATTTCAAAAGCAGCAGGACCTCAAAGCATGCAGACAGCAGGCAGATATCCTCATGTCAATCAAACCCAAGTCCTTTGGGTATTTACATTGGGTTTTTTTTAATCCAACTGAATGCAACACAGACATGTATAAGTTCTACCATGAAATCCAACTTCCTTACAGACATGTTTATAGAAGTTATGCCTAAAATGCAATGGTTCGTTTCCAAGATGAAAGGTAAGATGAAAGGACCACCAGGGATATCTAGAAGGGTTCCCTTACTTAAGATAGTGGCTGGTCTGTTCCAAAGTTCTAGACCTCATTCAACAATACAATGCAGAATATGGTCCATATTTCTTGGTCTAGCCAAGAAACTCAAAGGATCATACTTCAGCTGTAAGAGGCAAGTCAATGTCCCATTAATAATATGGAACATTTGCACCAATTCCATTTTGAAAAGCAGTTCTCTTGGGCTCAAACTGAAGCCCATTAAAAGGTGATTTTTGTTTGCTCACACATCATTCAAAGCAGCTGTATTCAGCATTTTGCCCATCCTTGTCTTTATTCTGACAAAATTGGAAACCCATAAGGACATATTATTTTGATTTCCACTGAAAGCTGTCACACTTGGCACGGAAACATCAACTTTTGTGGCACGAAAAAGATCTCTTGATATTAGCCCCCAAGTTAAAATGATTTAGTCAAATCAGTGCTGTTCATTTTGGTGTTTAAAATAAAATTGATGCAAATTTCCTGTTTGTTTCTGTGTAGCATGAGATGGGGAAAGCAGAAGAGAAGAACTAACTACCAATTAATACTCCCAGTACACACACTCCACTCCCCATGGAAGCCAGTTTTATGAAACAAGAGGAAATAGTTTTAAGGGCAGGAACCAACAAAATAAATACTAACAGAGAGAGCAGGAATGCTAAGTTGGGGTGGTGAGCACCGTTTTTTAAAATAAATAAAGCCCTAATTTAGCAGCAATGATTCAAGATGTTGTCAAAGCTTTTACCCAGGGGGAGATTGTGAAAGTCTGGATGAGAAGAACAGGTTTCAGTTCAGCTCTGGCTTTGAGGTTTTGGCCCCTTGGATCTAATGATTCTTTATCTTTAACTCTGGATGGGTTAGTATTCAGAGTTAAAGATAGTAATATAGACTTGGTAGAAAATCTATCGGTGCACAACATAGGATAAAACCCAAAAGAGTTTTCTAGCTTCTTCATATGTAACAAGATCTAAGTTCCAAAACTCACTGCAACAATATCGCCAAAAAGGCTTCTAGAGTTATTAACCTGATCCTACGCAGCTTCTGCTCTGGCAATCTCACGCTACTCACCGGAGCCTACAAAACTTTTGCCAGAGCCCATCCTTGAATACAGTTCATCTGTCTGGAACCCATACCACATCTCGGACATCAACACCCTTGAAAATGTCCAAAGATACTTCACCAGAAGAGCCCTTCACTCCTCCACTCGAAACAGAATACCCTACGAAAGCAGACTATCAATCCTAGGTCTAGAAAGCTTAGAACTACAACGCCTAAAACACGATCTAAGTATTGCCCACAAGAACATATGCTGCAACGTTCTACCTGTCAATGACTACTTCAGCTTCAATCGCAACAACACAAGAGCACGCAACAGATTCAAACTTAATATTAACCGCTCCAAACTTGACTGTAAAAAATATGACTTCAGCAACAGAGTTGTTCAAGCATGGAACTCATTACCTGACTCAGTAGTGTCAACCCCTAACCCCAAACATTTTTCCCTTAGACTATCCACGATTGACCTCTCCAGGTTCCTTAGAGGTCAGTAAGGGATGTACATAAGTGCACCAGTGTGCCTTCCATCCCCTGTTCAATTGTCTCTCCTTATCTCACTTATCTTTTCTTCCTTTCAAATATGTTCACCTATACTTTTATATCTTTTTTTCTATTCTTTTGTTTACTTATATTATTACATATATTTTTCTTCAATGTGTATTATGTATTGGACAAAATAAATAAATAAATAAAATAAATAAATGTGGTCCAGGTCAGTGTCATTCATTGCCTTAGTTATTTCTTGGCTGAATTACTTCAACACATCCTACATAGGCTGCTCTTGCAGTAGTGAAATCTTTTTTTTTTTACTACCAGTTCTGCAGGCATGGTGTGGCTTGATGGGCTTGGTTTTGTGGGCGTGGAATAGAAGAATACTGCAAAATCTCCATTCCCACACCACTCTGGGGCCAGCCAGAGGTGGTATTTGCCTGTTCTCCGAACTACTCCAAATTTCCACTACCGGTTCTCCAGAACCTGTCAGAACCTGCTGGATTTCACCCTTGTGCTCTTGTAAAACTTGGAAGCTTCACCTGGCATAAAATGCAATGACACATGCCAATCTTTGGCATTTGAAAGTTGACCCCCATAAAATCATTGCTCTATGCCAGCTGCATTGGCTGCCTATATACTTCTGGGTGCAGTTCAATTAAAGGTGATTACCTTTAAAGCTTCTGCATATCCCAGGTGCAGATTGCTTGCCAGACTATCTGTAAGGGCATCTGTCCATTTTACCAGACACGACAGAGGAGTCACACTTGACGTCTCCTCTATCAAATAGTGCCACTTTGCACTGCCTTTTCTGTCCTTGCACCTACATGAGGGAGATGCCTGGAGAATTCTGGGAGTTGAAGTCCACAAGTCTTAAAGTTCCCAGGTTTGGGGATCACTTATCTAGGATGTTATGGGAGTTCAATATCTCTTGGGAAGCCTCAGTTGACTTTCTATGTATGTTATCACTCAGAGTTACACACTTAAGATAGGCAGCTATACAGCATAGGTAGTCCATGACTTACAACAGTTCGTTTAGGGACTGTTCAAAGTTACAATGGTACTGCAAAAAAAAAAAAAAAAAAGGACGTGCAACCATTTTTCACGCTTACAATCATTGTAGCATTCCCCATGATCAAAATCCAGATGCTTGGCAACTGGTTCCTATTTATGATGCTTGCAGCGTCCCGGGGATCATGGCATCGCCTTTTTTGCAACCTTCTGACAAGCAAAATCAATGAGAAAGCCAGATTCACTTAGCAGCTATGATACTAACTTAACAACTGCAGTGATTCGCTTAATAACTATGTCAAGAAAGGTTGCAAAATGGGACAAAATTCACTTAATGTCTCACTTAGCAGCAGAAAATTTGGGCTCCATTGTAGCTTTATGTCGAGGATCACCTGTATACATTTTTTATATAGATAAACAATCATGCAAACAAACTGGGTGGCTAGGTATTGCTGCAATCCAAGATTCAACTGGGGATGTATGCCTTAACACCTGGCTGTGTTACCTAACTCTTTCATGCTTATTTTATTTTTCACTCTTATGGCTGTTTTATTGCCAGCCCATTTATAAGCAAGGCTGGTCTAAAGCATCCTGCAATGAAAGTATTGATTCCCTTTGTATTGTGACTGACATCAACCATCTTTCTGTAATTATTTACTTTTACAAATTTCTGAAAGCACAATGAATGGGTAGCGAGCGAGAAAGGAACTAAAACAGAAACAGAAAACAGATTTACATGCTACACAAAACTAAGAGTTTTCCAAATACCTTTAGGCTAGCACTGCATATAAAAATGATCTTATATCAGTCTGACACTTTAAAACCATTGTCAAAACCAAATCAATATTCAGTAATTGGCAAAGATGGCCAATGGGATAAGATTCATCAATCAAAATGAAGAATGAATAGGAGTTTCTATCTCATCTGACAATTTCTGTCCTTGTTATCATGAATCAGACAAGATATATTATTTTGAAACCTTTTAAAATGGAAAGATATGTAAGACGGAGACTTCTTAGACAAAAAAAAAGAAGGAACCTTGAGAAATCAGTGATAATCCAACTGATCCAGCATGTTTGCTGTCAGGCCATCATTCCTCTCCTCCAGCTGCACATTTCTTTGGCTGTAACTGTTCCTTACAAGAGGAGCCACATTTTGACTATAGGCTTAACAAGGCTAGTTGTCTTGCTTTGTATGTACTCGAATCAGATGCTTTAATATTTGTTATTGTTTTGTGGTTTTTAAAGGTTTTTTTATTGTTTAAAAATGCTTTGGACATTTTAATTGCAATATATGTTTCTGAATTGTGAGCCATATAGTCATTTGCTGAGATTATATAAACAAACAATAAACAAACAAACAAAACAAACAAGAAAGAAAGAAAGAAAGAAAGAAAGAAAGAAAGAAAGAAAAAAAGAGGGAGGGAGGGAAAGACAAAGGGAGGGAGGGACAAAAAAAACCAAAAAAGAAATATTCAACAACCAAAAGACAAAGATGGAGAACTGCAACATGTTCTGGAAGAAAAAAAGTCAATAATCCAAAACTTCTTTAAAATGATATACAGATGAGAGGAACTCAAAAAAGAGGATATCAAGAACTACTTGAACAATCAAAATTTGCCAATCTTGCTGGAAGAGAAACGAACAACTCTAAATGACAAAACAATGCCTTCATCATAGCGAGATATGTACATCTTTTGTATATTTACAATGGGTCAATTTTGGTTGCTCAGCCAAAAGTCATGAATTTTGTAAGTCAATTGTCTCCAGATGTCCGAGAACCTCAACATCTAGCATGTCTTTGTTGACTTGGGTGACGACCAACTTTGGATGGTAAGTCAAGGACTACATTTATCACCCAAGAATCTGCTACTAGGATCAAAGAGCTACTAAAATGTCTAGATTCTAAGAATCTGAAATGGTTCTTGGATGTTCTGTTTTTCTGGGGTTTTGGTTTTTTTTTTAAAAAAATATTATTATTATTATATTGATAGTCTTTGACTGTAATAAAGACCTATTTATAAACTGACAAAATAACATTAGGGGGATTGAGGCCATTAAGAAACAAAAACACCAATAAAACGCCAGGGCCCGATGGGATACCAGCAGAGATATATAAAAATCTACAAGATGTACTGGAAGGGAAAAAAATTAGAATTAATTTTTTTTAATGTATAAACATTAGAATTATACAATGAGGTATTAAAACATGCCAAAACGCCAAAAATCATATTAAGCATATATCGCCTTAATCCCAAAGGAAGATTTGGACAATTGCTCAATCAAAAACTACAGACCAATCTCACTTTTGAATTCGGATTATAAAATATTTATGACAATCATGGCAGATAGATTAAAAACAATATTAAACCAAATTATTCATTCGGACCAAAATGGATTTCTCCCAAAATATCAAATTCATAATGAAGATGAATGTACTAGAATATTATGAAGTTCACTCAGATAAACAATTTGCTTTAATATTTGTGGATGCGCAAAATGCATTTGACAATCTGGACTGGAAATTCTTTATGACACAATTAAAAATTATGAAATTTGGCAAAAAAATTCACCAAAATAATTGAAGCAATATATTCATTACAATTGGCTAAAATAACTATTAATGGTAATATGACTGAGACAATAAACATAATGAACGGTGTTAGACAAGGATGTCCGCTATCCCCCTTACTTTTTACACTGTCAGTAGAGGTATTGTTGAACTGGATAAGAGGAAATCAGATAGCAAAAGGACTTAAAGTCAAAAACGAAGAGTATAAGACACAAGCGTTCACAGATGATATGGTGTTCATTATTGAAGAACTTCAAATTTCTGGACCCAAATTATTGCAGGAGATAGAGGAGTTTGGCAAAGTTTCCCATCTAAAGATAAATAAGGAAATAATAATAATAATAATAATAATAATAATAATAATAATAAATCTCATGCAACAACAGGACAAGGAATTAGAGAAACTATTGGGCATTCAGGTAGCAAAAAAAGTTGAATATTTAGGGATTTGGATGACTGCAAAATGCTCCTCAATAAATGATTGCCATTATACTAAATTGATACAAAAAATTCAGAAAGATTTGGAAAACTGGACTAAACTTCTTTTTATTTTAATTGGAAGAATAGCCGTGATAAAAATTAATATATTGGCAAAAATTATTTATTTCAAACTGCTCCAATAAATTTAGGGGGGGGGGGGGGTTATACAGATTTAAACAAAACAATTGTCAGCGCCCCAAATAGCATCTGAGAAATTTATTTGCTAGGATAAAAACTGGGAACTATACCATCAGGCAGCAGTGGTAACATGGTTAAGGGAGGGGATAGTGCTTAGTAATAAATATATATTAATCAAAGAGGGCCACAATTTGCAGACAGGTTGGCACAATTAGATTTGGGAAGGGAATCTGAAAACTTAATTTAAAAGGCTTCTTAACACTTCGCTAAACACTGCAATTGTTTTAAAAATTAGTATTTTAAGAATTAGAAATAGTGGTCATTATATCCTAAGATTAAAAAAATAACATGAAAAAAGTATATTTTTATTGGAGAGGGAGGCACAAAGGAAAGCACAAAATTTCCTATTCAAGATCTACAGCTTTGATGGGACACACTTTATTAGCTTATATACCTTTGTAGTTTGTTTTTTTTTAATTCCATAATTTGAATAGGCCGTAGAAGAAAATACTAATGCCATTTTAGCTTTTCATGCTGTAAAACATTCTGAAGTTCGGCCTGTATTTTTCCTGGACTTTTAGGAATACGTTTGGTGGAATTCAATGAGGCTCTGTTCTAAGAACACAGGGGATTGAACTCTTGTGAGCTGACATTTAGAGCAGATTCAAAAAATACTTTATCCCTATGATCACATTCATTTGCAAAGGGCAATTCCACATCTCTCTCCCAAAGTGCTTGAAGAACTTCTAATAAAAAGCTTAAAGTGATAAAAAAGCATTACTACCATGGCATACCCATCACATGGTTTTACTTTGCTTCTTTTGCCTGGCAGCTAACCAAGGTTTTTATAAGAGGATGATGATGGTGGTGGTGATGATGATATGGTCCAGATTCTAATGCTGAAAAGGCATTGCAACCTTCTCACTTTAGGTGGTGTTGTTTGGGAGGGAGGGAGAGAGAGAGAGACCTTCTTCACACCACAGGTCAACAGTTACCCATGCGAAGCTGCTATGGATTTACTCAAATCTGATGCAACCCTGTAATTTAAATTCAAAATTCTCTTTGTGTAATGCATGTCAGCTACGAAACAGCAACTTCTCTGAGAAACTGTGGGGCAGATCAAAGTGAATCTTTAAAAGAGAGTACACTTCATTCATCATGAATGGCAGAAGGTGGTTGCAAGTCTATAAAGGATTAATCCCATTAAATTTAGAAAGGTTTATTTCTAAACAGACATATAGGACTAACATCTTGTGCATGTTATCTGTTTACTATTTATTAAAAATGAATAGCCTAAAGATTTTAATTTCATGTATCAACCGACCATTTATGCCATATTCTAATTGCTCCACAAGTTGATTGTTGTTGCTTTGATTTCAACATAGCTACCGTGTTTCCCCAATAGTAAGACCCCCCCCGATTGTAAGACATATGGGGGGTTTCAGGGGGGTCGGCTAATATAAGCCATACCCCGAAAGTAAGACATATGTCTTACTTTCGGGGAAACACAGGGGGTATTGCCGCCGGGCCGATTGCCGAGCGGGGACGGGGTGCGGAAGGAGGCAGCGCTGCACCGGACCCCTCAGGCTGCTCCGCTTGGGATGGGGCTCCTCCCGAGCCCCCGTGCGCCCCTCCGGAGGAGCCCCATCCCGGGTGGAGCAGCCTGAGGGGTCCGGTGCGGCGCTGCCTCCTCCCGCGCCCCGCCCCCGCTCGGCAATCAGCCCGGCCGCATTGCTGGTGTTCCAGGCGGGCCGCCCGGCATAAGCAGCGGTTTCGTGCCTCTCTTGCCGAGCGAGGATGGGGCGCGGGAGGAGGCAGCGCTGCACCGGACCCCTCAGGCTGCTCCACCTGGGATGGGGCTCCTCCCGAGCCCCCGTGCGCCCCTCCGGAGGAGCCCCATCCCGGGCGGAGCAGCCTGAGGGGTCCGGTGCGGAGCTGCTTCCTCCCGCGCCCCGTCCTTGCTCGGCAAGAGAGGCAGGAAACCGCTGCTTATGCCGGGCGGACCGCCTGGAACGCCAGCAATGCCGCCGGGCCGATTGCCAAGCGGGGACGGGGCGCGGGAGGAGGCAGCACTGCACCAGACCCCTCAGGCCTTTCGGGTCTTTTATGCGGGTCTTTTATGCGGGTCTTTCAATCCTGCTGCTTCTTTTTAGCTCCTTTCCTCCTTTTTTTCGGTGCCTTTCATCAGCTGATGGACCCCAAACATTGCAGACCCTGTGCTTTTCTGACTTACCCTCGTTAAGGATGGAAGGCTGAGTCAACTTTGAGCCTTCGGGAACGCGACCCTTTCAATTTTTTTCCAATATAAGACATACCCCGAAAGAAAGACATAGGGGGGCTTTTGGGGGTAAAAAGAAAGTAAGACACTGCCTTACTATCGGGGAAACACGGTATTTTCTGTCTCCTAGGCACCTGGGCCAAGGAAGAAAGGGAGGGGAGGGAGGGAAGAAGGAAGGAAACACACACTACATTTTTGTATTTGTATTTATTATTAGATTTGTATGCCGCCCCTCTCCGAAGACTCGGGGCGGCTAACAACAATATAAAAAGACAATGTAAACAAATCTAATATTAAAAATAATCTTAAAAACCCCAATTTAAATAACCACTCATACATACAAGCATACCATGTATAAATTCTATAAGCCTAGGGGGAAGGGAAATTTCAATTCCCCCATGCCTGACGACAGAGGTGGGTTTTAAGGAGCTTGCGAAAGGCAAGGAGGGTGGGGGCAACTCTGATATCTGGGGGGAGGTCTTTTCCTGAGTCCCACCAAATGACATTGTTTAGTCGACAGGACCCGGAGAAGGCCAACTCTGTGGGACCTAACCGGTCGCTGGGATTCATGCGGCAGAAGGCAATCCCGGACAATTACATTGTCATTAGCATTTAGACTTATATACAGCTTCATAGTGCTTTTACAGCCCTTTCTAAGTGGTTTATAGAATCAGCATATTGCCCCAAACTATCTGGCTCCTCATTTTACCCACCTCGGAAGGATGGAAGGCTGAGTCAACTTTGAGCCAGTCGTGAGATTTGAACTGCAAAACTTTACAGCTAGCAATTAGCTGAAGTAGCCTGCAGTACTCCACTCTAACTGCTGGGCCACCCCGGCATTTTTAAAGAAAATTTTATTCACATTAAAAGGCCAACTGTACAAATCAGTTAGCACTAAACTGAAGTAGAATAAGAAAGGAAACAATTTCCATTTCAGTTCTGTTGGAAGGTCTAGAACTAGAATTAGCAAGGGTGTCAAACTCACGTCATCACAATGGCATCATGTGACATATCAGGACTCTAAGGCATTAAAAAATGAATTTTATATGCTCTCAGAAACCATCCTAGGTGCATATATATCAGCGGTGTGTTGCTCCTGATTTGGACTATTGCTTAGAACTGGTAATGCCACCAGCAGGAGGCTCCGCCCACTCACCTGGGGTGCTTCTGCACATGCAGAGCCTGTAGCAAAATCATTTGCAACCTACCACTGATATATATGCTTCAAGTGATAGAACATAGGAGTGTATTTGCTGACAATTGAGGATTATGATTTTAGTTTTCCTAAATCTTTATGCCATAGTGAATATTTACCATGACATTTTTGAAGGATGCTCATTGCTCTTGTTTTGTCTCTGTTAAACTATCTATTCCTAATATTTTAGGATTGATGCAATCCTAAAACAAATACTACAATTCAGGGAAGGGGAAACATACTTGGCAAAATATTACTAAAATAGCACTGTTCTATTACATTTGTCCTACAGGTATTCCTAGAGAATTACTTAGAAACAAAAAAGACTGCATGTTGCTTATTGGAATTTCCCTGCTATAAATATAGATGAGTTTGATTTAAGATATATTGATCAATAAATGTGATTATGCTATAAAATAAGCAAGCTGATAGATAGGAACACTTTGTTTCCATATCTCAGCAAATACTTATGCTAGGTGGTATACAAATACTATATAACAAAAATATTAGCCTAAAAACTGGTGGTGATACCCATTTCAGTATAAGTAAGAACTGAGCTTAGACTTCAATTCAGTGAGCACATTTCAAGAGTTATATTGAGGGATATTTAAAAGGGTAGGATAAAGTTGGCAAGCAAAAGCTGGAATATATCTCTTTTGAAGAAAAGATGAAGGAGCTTAGCATGTTAAGCTAGAAGTAGAGTATCCAGCGGTGAAGCAAATAGAGAGCATGGTCAGGGTTTAAAGCAAGCCTAGCAACATGGAATGAAGATTAGAAAATATACTGTATTGCTTATTTAGTTGTTTATGATAGAAATTCTATTTATGTATAACATCACAGAGCATACAAAGAGCACAGACACCATGTGCTTTACTGCTCAACTATTTAACTGACATTAGAAACAGGAAAGTCTACTCAGCACAAAAGAGCATAGAATAGAAGTGTCAAACTCGATTGCATCAAGGGCCTGATCATGATATATCACAACATTTTTTTTGCCTATGTGGAGTCTGTTTGTGTATGGCCTATGGGGACACCAGTTTCACAGGCCTGGCATAGACTGTATACCATAGATCCAAACTTGTAAACACTGCCACCTACTAACTGAATATTACTGTAGTTGTTGCATAGAAATTCCAACATTCCAACAACAAATTCCAACAGTTTATTTGTGGCCCTGTCCTGCTGTGTGCACTCTTAAAGGGATGGATCCAAGAGCCCAAAACATTAGCATGAACCAGGATTTGACCCTGGGAGAATCTTCTTAAAAACAAATAACGAAAGTCAACTCCCTGCCTCACAATGCCATTCATGGAAAATGGCAAAGCATGCTGCAGAAGAAATTCTGCATTCACTATTTAAGTTGAACCCTGCCCGAAGTTCAGCTTTTGTGCATACGCAGAAGTGAAAAAAACCAGAAACAGGAAAAAAATAAGGTAAGTGGCTGCCCACACTGCCGCCGTTTACCCCACTTGCCTCTCAGCGCAAATGGTGAACAAGGAGACAAACGTAGGCAAATGGCGGCAGCACAGGTGGTGGTGGGAGGCAGCGTGCACGCGGGTAGTGGGGGAGGCGGTGCAAGCGGTGAGCGAGGGGCAAATGGGGGTGAACGGTGGCAGTGCAGGTGGTGGGGGAAGGCAGCACGAGCATGGACGGTGGGGGGAGCCTGTGCGAGAAGCAAGTGAGGGACTCGTGGCAGCACTCGCAGCAGGGGAAGGAAGGGCTTGCAGTTGGGGAAGGCAGTGCTCATGTCAGGGCAGGCCAAGCAGAGGTCCGGGGAAGCACCGGTTGCGCGTGCACACACATGTACGCCCAGCGGCGCTACCAGGGCTAGGCTATGTGCTACATTGCCCCCACCGGAACCATGTTCCCCCTCTTCAGGGTTGGGCCCACCCTTGTTCCTCAGGTCACTTTCTCCTTCACACTCACTTTCTGCATCAGCTGGCAACCCCACTAGCCCAGGGTATCCATAGGGGCCTGGCTCATCCTCCTTAGAATCTGACATCTGACAAGGAATGCTCACAATGTAAAATAAAAACCCAGATTTTTAGGGGCAATATGCTGACTCTGTAAATCCCCAGGAAATACTGTAAAGCACTATGGGGCAGTATATAAGTTGATAACTCAATGTCACTAAATAAGCATACCAATATAGGAGATGCACTGAACATATTTCTTGACAGAAGCCTGGAAAGGTTATTCAATATTTAATTACAATATGTGAAGGTCAGCGGTGGGCTGTTCCTGATTCGCCTTGGTTCTGCGAACCGGTAGCACCGGCAGTGAGAGGCTGCATGCACACGTGAACCAGTAGCAAAAGGTTTTAGAACACATTACTGGTGCAAGCTCACTATGAAAACTACAACACCGGTGTGCAGTTGTTATTCCTAACTCTTTTACCATGAATAAATGTACCCTAGAGCAACACTGAGAAGGAAAAAATATATTTTTGTAACCTAATGCTCCTTATTGAAATCATTCAGTCTACTTATTCTGTTTCAAAGGACTTGGTCCATTTATTATTAAAATCTCTTACAAATAATAGCAAGAAGTAAATTTATTTCCCTGAGTATATTTAGAAAATGAATACTTACGTAGCTATCTAATCTCACTTGTTAAAAGAAATGTGAAATCTCATTTGAGGGAAGAAACGGTCCTTGAAAGGGCCTGAGAACCAGTAAAGAAGATTACATGAACTGATAACCTTTTAATGAAAATGAGAATATTTCAAAAAGAAACCTCTCTCTCTTTTTCTCTCCCTCTTTTCTCTCCCTCTCCCTCCTTCTTCACACTTTGAAGCTGAGGACCATATTATATATGATAGGCTACTGTAAGAAAACCAGCTAGAATCGAATTATCAGAAAAGTAAAATCATGGCATTTATCAAAAGGTCAAGTACTGCTCTTTGGGCATAGAGGTGACCAGATTAAGCAGATCTCCTGCTTTGGATACCTGGAGGTAGTCCTTCATTTTGTCAATGGTAGATTTCACCCATTGCTGAAAATACACAGAGGTATTCCTTTGCCATCCCTAAATACCTAAAAACAAGAATTGGCCCCATATATCAATTGTACTTAGATTATTTGAATAGTACTTTTTAAAGGTGCCCAACTGAGCTCCTTGTCCAATTTTGCACCATTTGAGCTTATATGAACCATGTTTCTAAATTTCCAAACAGGCATCCCTTCAAGTCCCCAAATGTGTTTCTAATGCCATCCTGAGAGTAGAAACGGGCTGTGTGAGATAATCTAGGGCAGTGGTTCCCAACCTTGTTTTTGGTCATGCCTCACCTAAGCATCTTTAAAATCCCGATGCCCTCCTCCATGACATATAATTCTTACTATTCAAAAAGTGAACTCCTACTCTAGAGGAAGTCTAGAAGGCCATTAACTTTGTTTAAATAAGGTTCCAACTGCCCACAGTAAAAATCAAATTGCCACCCTGTGGAGCGTGAACCCCAAATTGGGAACGAGTGATCTAGGGTGTAGGTGACTATGCTTAGCTATTGGCTAAGAGTTCCATTCACCTCCCCTCTTTTTCCCCACATTAAGGATGAGCAATGATTTTCAATTCATATGGAAACAAGCAGCGGTTACTAAAATCTCATCTTCAGGCTTTTCTCCAGGGCTCATACTCAACATGGGATATGATTAGGTCAAAGCATTATTAAACAGTGTGAAGGAGATGTACAGTGCCAGCTGGATCTAGACAGGACTACTTGGCCAGTGAATCCAACAGGTACTCTACTAATTAAACTAGAAGTACCTAAGCACTGGAGTGCTATTATTCTGACACAATGTCATGCCCTTCTCTCAGCTGGCCTTGAAGGTCAAGAAGATTCCTTACCTAGAGAGACAATGCACTGTGACCGTGGACAACAGATAACAGACCATGTGTTTCTCTAATGCTGTACTGTAGAAATATTTGTACCAGTCCCATCTCTAGAATGGAATGGGATGGGATGGGATGGGATGGGACGGGACAGAATGGGATGGAATGGAACAGAATAGAATAGAATACTTTATTGGCCAAGTGTGATTGGACACACAAGGAATTTGTCTTCAGGACAAAAGTTCTCAGTGTACATAAAAAATACATTCATTATGAATAAAAAGATACAACACTTAGTGATAGTCATACGATATTAAATAAGCAATCAAAATCAGGCTAGGATAACAAATAAAACAATATAAATCATAAAGATACAAGAAACAAAGTTTTAGTCATAAGTAGAAGGAGATAGATGATAGGAAGGATGAGAAAAATAATAGTAATACAGTCTTAGTAAATAGTTCGACATTGTGGAAATTAATTGTTTAGCAGAGTGATGGCTTATGAGGGAAAACTGTCCTTGTGTCTAGTTGTTCTGGTGTTCAATGCTCTATAATGTCATTTTAAGGGTAAACGTTGAAACAACTTTTGAGGTGTCTTTAAGTATTTTCACAGCTCTCTTTTTGACTTACGCAGTATACAGGTCATCAATGGAAGGCCAGTTATTATATAAACATTCAGAAATAATTCTATACCTCCCTGTTGCTTTCAGATACCAAGCCTGCTATAACATCAAATATTGCCAGGTTTTATGCAGTAGCACTTAACGTTCAACAGATGATGACCTGTGTTATAAACTAGCATTAATAAGTAACTACTTTGCCATACTAGAGTGCTCTGTAATTTGGTAGATATAGGATAGTCATCCACAGGCTAACCCCCTACACCCATCTAATGCTACTATCATCCCTTTAGATTGTTTTAGACTCTTGTTTATTGAATGGAACAGAAAGACTCTCTTATATTGGAAGAATAACTTTTTGATTTTAGGGAAGATCTCTGATAAATTGATCAATGTCTTCAACATCTTATCAAAAATTACAATTCCCAGAATCCTGCTTTGTTTTAGGCAGCCTTCATAAAGCTTAAACAATCATTTAATTATATATTAACTTGGACAAAGCTATGAAACAAGTACAGTATATAATACCACTATGGATCACTAATTATTGGTGTTTTTTTATGTGTGTACATGTGCATCAAGAGATTTGTGCACTCATATAAAGAATTGAACTTGATTGGATCTCTCTCACATCCAAACCCACACATCCTTCAACTTTTCATATTTTTAAGCTCTCCTATGCTTTTTAGTTGACTGTACCCTACCCCTGACTGTTCTCCATCCTCCTGATGCCTGATCTTAATAAAATTTCAATTTTATGATAAAGTATTAATTAAACTGCTTCCATTCATAAAGGATATTATCAGGCCCAAAGGTGAGAAAATGTCTAGGTCTTTATCTGCTTGTAGTTGCCATACCAAAGCTATAACTTACTAGGTTACCACAGTAGGTACGTCAAGGGGGACTCTAGGGCAGTGTTTCCCAACCTTGGCAACTGGCTGCGGAATTCTGGGAGTTGAAGTCCAGATATCTTCAAGTTGTCAAGGTTGGGAAATACTGCTCTAGGGCAATGATGGCAAACCTTTCTTGGTTTGCGTGCCAAAAGGTGTGCGGGTGTGGGTGTGCTAGCAGGCGTGCACATGCCCATGCCTCTTCCTTCACACACACACCAAGATGTTTCAATGAGGTTCGCAAGGAATCTCTAAAACTTACAAAGGAAGAAATCTGAATATCCTAAGACCTACATACCTGTAGCAGTAAAAATCTATGAAAACACAGAGAGAGGGAGGGGGGGAGAGAGAGAGAGAGAATATAAGAGGCAATATATTAAATTAAGATGAAAACCATACTAAAATCACATAATACAGAGCCAAAGAATTGCAATGGGATTGATGTTATATTTCAATTTCTAAGAAAGCTACCCATCTAACTGTTTCTGGAGTATCTGTGTTGAGATTATTCCCATTGCCTTAAAATTTCCTGAGGAGGCATTCTTGAATTGTGTGTGTTATAGTTTGTTCCACAGCCACATTGCGGGCTCTCAGCCATTCTCCTCTTTAAAAACTTTGCCTTAGTTAGGGTATCAAATATAGAGCATATCGGGATCATCTCCTGCCTCATATATCCCAGTGGCCAGTCAATCCCACAGAGTTGGCCTTCTCCAGGTCCCATCAGCCAAGCAATGTCACCTGGCGGGGCCTAGGGGAAAGGCCTTCTCTGTAGCAGCTCTGGGCCTTTAGAATGAACTCCCCCCAGAGATTTGCACGGTCCCCACTTATGTTCCCTCTATGTTCCCCCACCCACCTGGCCTTTCAAAAGGTTTTAAAAGCATACTTTTGCCAGCAGGCCTGGGGCTATTGAGCGTTGACATTCTGCTTCAGCGGATAGTATGATTGTGATTGGGGTGAGTTTGGAGGAATGGGCTTAAATGTTTGGGATTTTAAGATTTGAGTTTTATGGCTGGGGTTTATAATTTATAAATTTTGAATTTATTTTTTATCTTGTAAACCGCCCTGAGTCCCCCGGAGAAGGGCAGTCTAGAAATTCAAACAAACAAGAACAGTAATAAAATTCAATTGTTTTTACTACGTGTTAAATCAGTACTAGGAGGCTGATTCAATGCAACAGGTTTATTTCGTAAGGCTTAACAGAAGAACATCTCACTACAACAATCAATTACCAACAAGGGCAACGGCTAACCCATTGCCCTATTTATATGTTTTGTTTAGGCGGGAACCTTTTAAGACAACCGTTTAATTTTGGCGGTTCTTTCTATTCATTGGCGGTTCTTTCTATTCTATTCAAGCCGTGTCTTAGCCAATCAATGAATTTACGGCTTATTTATTTTTCAGACATAACACTACGAGTTCTGTGGGTTTGGCTTGGTAGTCAAGGTGTGGCTTGGTGGGCATGGCAGGGAAAGGTTACTGTGAAATCCACATT